>NW_028301604.1:25757575-26060606 GCF_987345545.1 Pholcus phalangioides | reverse complement strand
ATTCATTTTACATAAAATGACCGAAAAGCTTCCTGGGCGACAAATACAGGTGCATCTGGAAAGCAATTCTAAGGCAGGTATAAACTTATCGGGTTCGAATGACAATAATTGTGATCATGATTGTGTGAAAATGCAGCTCATAACGCTGCTGTGTTATATGAGCTAACCCGTCTAATATCACGAAAGTCTGGGTCCTAAAGAATTGATGAAAAATATATACGGGGGGGGGGAGTCCATAGAAACTTTATAAAAATGAATAAATACCGGAAAAATACCCGAAATAAAAAACGGTTTGTAGGGTTAGCATCGCTAAGGTCACGGGAATTTTTTAAGACAGGAAAAAATAACTGAAAACAGCCGATAGATGGCGCTGGTACGCGTGACCTCGTTTGAATTATGCAAATGAGATGGTTATAAGCACTTGCGCTCCTAACCAGTTCACTGTTGCAAACCGTGTATGTGAACAAGGATGCTGAGATCGAAGGATAAAGCTTTGTTGGTGAAGTTGTTTTACGTGAACAAGGAATCAGCGATCATTGCCTTGTGTAAATTCCGAGTTCAGAAAAATGTGAGGACTGGAAAAGGGCCTTTAACAGCGACAGGCCTCATAAAGCTTGTTTAGCGGTTTGAGGAAATTGAAACGCTGGAGGATCGTGTAAGAACCGGACGACCATGTTTAAGAAAGGCACGTTCACCGCGTGTTGCAGCCGAAATGGAAGCGTTAGCGTCCGAATCAGCTGCAGGGACCAGCAGCACTCGTGAAGCTGCCAGACACTTGGGCTTACCACCATCCTCGATACGCAATATTCATCATGGAATCCTTGATCTGTACCCATACAGATTGCAGTCGTGAGATGAACTTTTACTAGCGGATATCGTACAGAGGGAAGCATTTGCCAGGTGGGCTTTCTCCAAAATCGAACAGAATCCCACCTGGTTCTTTAACATCTTGTGGACAGATGAAAGCTCATTTTTCGCTTCATGGCGACGTTAATACCCATAATTGTCGCATCTGGGTGACATCTAATTCACGTCAGTATACGCAAAACCATTGCATTCCCCCAAAAGTGACAGTGTGGTGCGGGTTCACAGGTTCGTTCAACATAGGACCCTTCTTCTTTGAAACGCAGTGCCCAGTAAATGGGTGGAAAACGGCTACGGGGTGAATGCTTATTTAACGCTTCTGCGCAAGAACGTCGTGCCATGTTTGCTTGAAAGAGATACACCTTCTACCGTCACGTTTATGCAAGATGGAGCAACTAGTCACACTGCTACTCCGGTCAAAGCATTCCTGATACAGACGTTCGGGGAAGATAAAATCATTCGCAGGTGTAAGTTCCCATGGCCTCCTCGATCTCCAGATTTGACACCGGCAGACTTCTGGTTATGAGTATATTTGAAATCCCGGTGTATCGATCCGGTCCAACGAATCTGTCGGAACTGAAAGATGCGATCCTCCGAGAAGTGTCATGTATACATCAGGACCTGCTGCACTCAGCCGTTGCTGGATTTGTGACTCGCCTGCAATGTCTTATCCCCTGTGTTGGTGATCATGTGGAACACATAATGCTGTAATAAACGATTTGGAGGCATTCTGTTCGTTGTTTGCATATCTTTTCTTTAACTTGTGTACGTCAGCGCCACCTATCAGCCGTTTTGAGTTATTTTTTTCCCGGTCTTCCGTGACCTAGTGATGCTAACCCTCAAATCGTTTCCGGTTTTTATGAACTTTTAAAGTTTCTCCGGACTTTTTGCTCACTCTGTATACAAGGTGTTCTGTTAATAGACCGACAAACTCAGAGGGTTGTTAGTAAAGAGGAACAAAAATTGCACACAAAAAAAAATGAAACACATGGTGTCGCAAACCACGTTGAGAGGGTGACAATAACGAAAAACGCATGCAGGTTTCGACGTCACGCTGGAACGGCAAAAAGTACAATAATAAGTACAAAAAGGTTTATTTGACAGTGAAGGAAGATTCAGTGAAGGAAGATTACAACAGTTGTTCGAAGTGGCGGCCGCTGTGACGTCATTGCACAGTCTACAACGATGTAAAAACGATTCCCGGACGCGCTCGAAGATACCAGGTATGCTTTTGATGTCTGTCGCAGCGACGATAATCTGTGCTATGAGATCCTCCGGTGTGTCCACAGGCGTCGCATAAACGAGTGATTTAAGGTGACCCCATAGGAAAAAATCACACGGATTGAGGTCCGGCGAACGTGAAGGCCAAGCAACGGATCCCGCGCGTCCAATCCACCTTCTTGGGTATGTAACATCGAGGTGATTACGCACCTCGCGGGAAAAATGTGAAGGGGCACAATCATGTATGAACCACATGCCTCGCTTACGTCAGATATGGTGAGCGAACCCACGAACGCATTCAGTGATTTCTGTCTCTCTTTTTTATGACAACAAAAAAAAATTTCACATTTCTTAGTGTAATATTTACTGACATATTCGAGTTCGAAAAACGGAGGAAAGTTCGGAAAAAAAGCATTTTAAATTCGCACATAAACCGTTTCACCCGCATTAATGCTGTTTTTTTTTGTTTTTTTTTGCAACTTTTTTTCCAATTTTGTCATTTCTGAACATTGTTCAGCGGTGGTTAGAAAAGCGAAGAGAATGCTTGGTTTTATTTTCAAAAAGATATCTTCGCGTTCTCCTAAAGTCATTCTTCCGCTTTTCCGAGTTCATCCTGTACTGGAGTATGCTGTGAGGTTTTGGAGACCATACCTTGGATGAACGCAGGTGTAGGGGAGATATGATCGAAATGTTCAAAATTTTTAACGGGATGGATAGGATGGACCATGAATTATTGTTACACCGCCAATCGATCGCTTTTACAAAGGAACACCAGTATCGACTGGTAAGGGGCAATTCTAGGTTATGGTGTCTCAGGGAATTTTCTCTAATAGGATTGTTAATAAATGGAATAGCTGACCCCCGATAAGTATGTTGGGGTAAACCGAGAAGCTATCCATACTTAGAATAAGACAACCATAAGCATTCTTTATGGGCATTGTATAATATTTTATCATGTATATATACTGTTTTTAGTTTTTGTAATTGCCTTTTTATTAGGGTTGCTGTAATTTTGAAGTATATGACAACCACATTTGTTATCGGAAACTTTTTCTCAGCCACCTCGTTGGGCATTTTGCCTGTTGTGGTGTTGCATTTTAAATACCTTACAAAATATTGCCCTTAGAAACGTGTTTTTTTTTTTTTGGCATTAGGAGAGAAAGGACAACAACTTTCTTATTGGGTATTTGGGCACGGGGTGTCCGTATAAAAAGGTTTTTTTTTTTCATTTAATAACTATACCCCTTGCAACGTGAATGACATATCTGAGAACTACCACCGCCATCTGTAGCAGGAGGTCTCCGCGCGAAGCTTTGACATCACTGAAGAAGTCCATTTTATCTGTAGCCATTGGATATAGCAGGCCGATGCATGCGATATCTTTATCTTTTTTTTGCAGTATATCCAATGACTGTAGGTGAAATGGATGACTTGAGTGACGTCACGAACTTCGAACGGAGGTTTTCTGCTATAGGTGGTGTTGGTACTACACGTTATTTGGATACTTTTTTTAACTAGAAGTATTCTTCTAGGATTAGCGGTTCACCAGTAAAATGCCATACGGCCTGCTACCTATGCACCCTGTATGTATATATATATATATATGCATGTGACTGTTTTATGTAGGCTGTGCACAAATGAATAACAATGTATGTATGTAGATGAATGTGTGTGTTAGTTTAAATTTATTTATTTATTGGGGGCTCTTGCCCCCCTTTTCTCTTCACAACATATCTTGTTTATTTCGTCCCACTTCAGCAGAGTGCTATGAAAAGTGACATGTCAAAGCACCGGCTTACTGACGAATTTTACAATATTAAAGAACTACAAAAAGCAAATGTGATTCATCAAGTACCTCCAGAAAACTTCTCTATGAGGTTCCCCAGACTGGAGCCCTGTTGAACCACGAAAAATTTTCACTTGTATTCATTTTACCAACAAATGAATTCCAGGGCCCCAATCAAGGAGCCAGGACTCAATTCGCAGATTTTTATGGGGCCCCCAGACTGGATATATCTTGGGCTTCCACTATTGTCTAATTCGGATCGAATTAGACAAATCTGGATGTCAAACGCACCAGAATATTCTGGACAGCTCGGTGTTGCTTACGCTGTCCTTGTACTGCGTAGTGGAATCGTACTTGTTGCAGCATGATAACGTTCCCTGTGATACAGTACGGTCGGTTATGCAATGGTTTAATGACTCGTGTGGACACATTCTCTGGTTAACTGAGGACCTCAATCCGATAAAGGGCCTCTTGAGAGTGTAATTAATTTCAGAAAAATGTATCAGAAATAGAATCTTTTTCTATGTTTGTTATTGTGCATTATATCAATAAAAAAGATAAACGAACTCATTTCAGGCTTCATGGAAAAGAAAACACATTTTTTTTGTCACAAATATAATCATCAAATCACAAATATAAAATTTTTCTGTTGCCCTAAATAGACTTGGGCGTCACTGTCAAGGGGTTAAAGCCTGGTCCATAGAGCCGCGCGGAATTCCGCAGCGCAAAAAACTGGTTTTGGGGTGCGGTTACGCAAAATCAGCCCCACGTACACCTCAAAACCAGTTTTGTGCAGTGGAATTCTGCAAAGTTCTGTAGGTGTGGATCCGATCTAAGATGAACTGCAACACTGGTTGCAATCCTTACCGGAACGTCGAATCTCTCTATCTCAAATAGCTTTCGTGGTGAAAATAGGAATGGTGGAAAGTGATTAAAAAGTCGAATTGAAAGTATGTCCAGAAGGTTATTGTGAAGCTAAAAGGTGGCCCAACGCCACTTTTTTTAACATGAGATATTTTTCACTCTCAGTCACAACAATCCACCATACTGATACACTTGTAGAGCTATTTCTCATCAAGGCTGGACAGTGTTAAGTCATTACTGTCAAGACGGCCTACTTTTCAATATATCTCACATTGTTATTTGACTCGTCGAGGAAAAAAACACACGAGCATCCGGCCCTTGGAATGCGCACGAAGAGAACAGCTGCTGAAATGATTTTTTTTCTTGAGTTTCTTTTCATCTACTCATATACACACTCTTCTCGCGCACGTAAACTTTAATTTATGGTTTAGTTTTTTGAAGAAGGCTATCATAATTAAAGCCAACGGCGAAAATCATCCGAGTTGCAAATATTTTGAACAATAGCCTATGGTTCTATATTGAAATTGCACCATATACACTGAAACTAATGTTTGAAACGGATGCTTTTAAGCAATATTGCAAAAAAGCGGGGGGGGGGGGCAGGTAAACCAGACATTACTCGATTATATCTACTCTACTTGAGATGTTTTTGTCTGTGTTTCGTTTCCTTACTGTCACAGAGTCACCACTTTCGCACGTGAAAAAGAGGTGTCTGTCAGAAGCCATATGTGGCCAAGTCTCAAGATTCTTTACCCGTAAAAAGTTGTGATATTTCATGTACTAATGCTGTTATTAACTGTGGAACTTTGATTCACAAATCACCCCAGGGCTGCATAACTTTATTTTGAGAAAGATGTACTCTCCACTAGTTACTACAAGATATACAGAAAAACTGGCTAATTTTGTAGAGATTACATTTACAGCCAGTTTTTCTATATATCTTGTATTAACAAGTGGAGAGTACACCTTTCTTTAAATATATGTAGCCATCTGGTGGCCTGATGTCATTTACGAACCATTACTAACTGACTGCTGTCACCGACCATGCACGGTCCATTCAGTATATATATATGTGCTTTATTGGTTAAATACTTTATTTGTTACATTACGCAGCACGAAAATGTGTTGGCCGTTAGCTAAGTTTTATTAATCACATTCATTAATAATATGCCGTCAAATAATGTGAATAAGAATACATATATTTATAGTGGTGACTTAATTTTACATAACTAAGGTGTAATATGTGCTACGTAATTGCCAAGTCCCAAACAGTTCTTCAACTAGTAGCCAGCTAATAACAGCATTGACTTGGCTCTACATGAGATATTACAACTTTTTACGGATAAAGAATCTTGAGACTCGGCCACATATTTTGCATGAAATGTTTTTGATGGGGATAAAAATTACACATTCACACTCACATATACTCGTACTTAGGTTCATCATACTGCATCGAGAAAATTGCCATCCTAAATACGAGATATTATTGTAGAAAAAACATGTAATTTAGATTTAAATTTAATTTTTCTAAATTTAAAATATAAATTTTCTAATTTCTGCTAAAATTGCTAAAGGACGAGCTTACCACAAATCATAGTAAACCGAAATGTATTTCACGAAAAATAAAAAATAAAAAAAACACACACATTCAAATGACTATATACCAAGGTGACCATATCCCATTAAGAAAAATATGGGAATATATCTTAAAAAAAAAATACGACAAAATACGGGGCATCGCCAATTCTCACCAAAAACGATGCCATAAGTCGGCTAAATCACCAATTGTTAAAAGTGCTGAAATGGAAGGGGAAATTAAGGGCTACTGGAAATCTTGGGGAATTGAAAAGTAGTGCAAGGAAAAAACGTTGAACTTTTTCATTACCCTAACACATATGTGAGATGGATATAGCAGTAATTTTCATAATATAATTTATAAGCTATGACAATTGTTTTTTACTAAATAATACGAATTCAAATAAGAATAGTGAAAAAACGGGACAAATAGATTTTAAAAAAATCGGAACCATAAAATACAAATACAAACCCAACGAGGTGGCTGAAAAAAGATGCCCATAAGAAATATGGATGCCAGATATATATCTAAACCATATCAAAAATACAGCAACCCAATAAAAGCAATAAAAAACCAATAGTTATGATAAAATATAAATATGCACACTGCCCATAAAAAACTATGGTTGCCTCATCTAAGTATGGATAGCTTCTCGATTTATCCCACTATGTTTATCGTATTTTTTTTAAACGTTTCAATGATGTTAGAATTCACGACTACCGGATTGAAGCCATTCCATTTATTCACAACCCTATTAGAGAAAAACTCCCCGCGACACCACAACCTAGAATTGCCCCTTACCAATCGATATCGGTGGCCCCTTGTCAAAGCAGTTGATTGACGATGTATAAATAACTCATGGTCCATTTTACCCATCCCGTTGAAAATTTAAATATGGGAATGTCCCGTAATAAGGTATACAATTGGTCCGTCGCATTTTTTCAGACATTTTACTGGTCCTTGGGTTCAGAAAGGTTGAGAAACGGTATTATACATGATATTATTTATTGTGTTTCTACTTTTAAGAAAATATGTTTTCGTAAAAATGTTTATTCTTTAGCGCAATTTTTTGCGCTAATTGTAGAAATTGAAATACAGAGAGAGCACCCACATTTATAAAGATATTATTCAGAGTATTTATTTCAACAAACGATGTGTAGACCAGGGGTGGTCAACTTCTTTCTGTTCGAGGGCCAACACAATGGTCAGCTGCAGCGTCGCGGCTAGCATCAGGGTTTCCACTCCAGTGTATAAGCCGTACCAGTGAAATGACCCATAAAACTCATAGATCTATACACACCATAAGTAATATGATAAAACACTGGAAATTTAGTCGCTATACTTTTACTCTGTGTGGGCTTTGTGTTCTTCCATCTATATACATATAAAATGACTTGTCCTGACTGATTCATCATCGCGGAGCCAAAACCGCTGAAGCTATAAATATAGAATTTTTGTCAGTAGTTCCATTTCATGATGTATGACTCACTAAAAAGGGGTTTTCTGAAATTTCATCCCTAAAGGAGTGGGTGTCTAAAAGTTATATAGAGAAATCACGCCGAGCCGATACCGCTGAAGCTATAAATATGAAATTTAATCAGTATTTTCATTTTGTAATATAGAGACTCACTAAGAAGGAATTTTTCAAATTCAACCCTCTGGGGGGGGGGTTGTTCAAAGGTTGTATGGAACAATCATCACTGAAAAAAAATCGCTGAAGCCATAAATATGAAATTTAATCAGTATTATATTTTATAACGTAGGTAGCCACTAAGACGGGATTTCTCGAATTTCCATCTCCAAGGAGGTCATGAGGCGTTTAAATGTTATATGGATGAATCAGCGCAAAAGTAATTTTCAGATTATCAAATTCACGCGAGCGAAGCCGCAAGGGTAACAACTAGTTACTTCACAAACTGACACTCAATCATTATTCGTTTGGTTTCATTCTCAGCTAGATGCAATGCATCAAAAATTACAGTTTACTGAGATGATATTATATTCCTTCCAAAACATTCATAGTTTGAATTTTAAAGATAATTTTTTTTTAATATTTCTCAAATATTATTATTTTTTGTTACCCCTGATTTGACACCCCTCCTATAGCGACATGTAGTGCGGCCGCACAGATTATTCAGAGGAATTGTTTCATGCACTGGTAGACTTCGAGAGGTGTTTTATTATTGGGTGAAAAAACGTTTCAAAAGCTAATTGCGTAGATAGCATTGCCCATGCGTTCCGAGGCTGCCCGGAATGAGTAAACACGTGATGGTATCAAGATAAGAAGGACCAGTCTCGCATGGACCAAGCAGACTACCCGTAGATGGGGAAGATGCACGCGTACCATTACCTGGTGCTCCTGTACGTCCATAAAATTACAAGTAAACAGATTTGTGATAAATGTATTCTTATTCCGTGAGCTACCTTCTCCAACCAGAATGTCGGTTTTTCGATTTGCGAAAGTGTCGGTCTGCTTCAACTTCGAATGCCACCAACCTGTCATATCGCAATTTAGTGAATGCTACTCTGTCTTCGGCATAAATAATCATCGTGTCCGGGTGGAGGACTCCCTCGGTCAAAGACACAATATCAACCCCACTATCAAATATGACGAATTATTATTTTTTGGAATTGTCATGGTCTGCGTAGCCTAGTTGTTTTCGAGATGCCATTGTGAGTTGGCATATACTTCAGAAAAGTTTCGTCGCGGTGAGCGGAACACCAAATATGCATTGAGCTACAACTACAGAGGCCGCAACTTCCCCAAAAAGTAGGGGACAAATATGCTTATAACAGACTTTATTAACAATTTGTGTATTCGAAACGGTAGCATGGTGAGAACGTAGTAAATTGTTTTCATCACTAGAAATAAAGTGAATGCAAGTAGTTTGTTAGTCAGAAAATTTTCTGTTGGAACCAATAAATCAAAAAATATCACAAATTTAATTTACATAACAGTATTGTTCCTTGTCGGGGGCTGTTCAAAATCGCCGCACGGGCCGCGGGCCAGCTGTTTGCCACTCCTGATGTAGCCTATTATTTTGCCATTTAAGAGGAGCAGAAATTTAACTATCATATCTTTGTGACTCTGTACTGCATAGTTTTTAGAAAAAAAATTATTATTCTTTGTCTTCTTGTTACATCGTATATGTGTATTTTTGCAATTTTTTATATACTTTGTGATTTTATTTTGATGACAGTAGTTGCTAAAGTAATTTAATTAATCCATTTCATCGTCCGTAAACAGGCATATGTCTCTAGTTGGTGATTTGTGTTTTTCGATTTTTTTTTGTTATGACACAAATTAATTTAATTTTATTCGAAATGGATTCCATAATTATTTCTCTCTCCGGCAACTACGTTCCTCCGTTTTAAGTATACTGTAGATTTAGCAAAAACTTTAAATTTTGTTTTCCGCGTGGTTGAGTTGAATCTAATGCATTACGTACTCTACTTATAAAATGCTTCAACATTTACAACAAAACTTGCTAATTTATAAACATAAAGTGTAAAATTTCTATTTGTATAACAAGGGAAATTGAAAACTTCTCGTTCTCTCTCTCAAACTCTCCACTTTTTGGTACGTCATTCTCTGTCTTCACTTGTGCATCATGAAACAGGTTAAATACACACGCATGTGTTACAGCAGCAGGTTTCTTGTGTATACATTTGTGCATTATATGCAAAAAAAAGACCCATCTCGTGTAAAAAGGAAATGTTAAATCACCAGTCTCGTGCAACGCATATGTAATGTATTTACAGACCAGCAAAACAGCGCAGTCGTATGTAACGTTGCTTCGCTGCTTCTCTACAGTCATCTTTCTGGTTGTACAATTCTAGTAGTTCGAGATTTTCTGTTTGGGGGGGAGTGTCTCATACCGATACATATCATACAGTCATAATAATCACCGTATAGGAGAGTACCAATAATAACATTGTTTTAACATTGCACTAATTACCAATACCATATTAAGAGTTAATATGTGATAATTGACCCATCAGAGTGCACATAAAATGACCATTGTAGGGCATAAAAACAATCGCCCTTAGTCTCGTAATACGTATTAAAGGATAATTTTTCGAATTAAGTAATTGATGATCATGTAAAACTTCTACATTTCAAAAGTATTGATCATAATATAATTTATATTTAGGAATATATATATATATATATATATAAGTGGTTTAAATATTGATTATATTAATCGTCAATATAAGCGGCACAGCAGAAATCACCGAACCCCCTTCAAAATGCCATATCTTTTTTTAATGAAGTAGGCTTTCTTCTGATTTCCAGCAGGTGATAATAAAGGGTTATAGAGAAAATTGTCCCATTTTGAGAAATCAACTTTGCAACATATCTGGTCTTGTCAATGCCAAAATTAGAGGCTTTTAAGGAGGCAAGATATCTCGTCAATGCAGCTTAAAGGGTTAATACTATAACAACCACATCTATGTGTGTTGTGTGTGTGGATTATATATATATAATGCTTAATTTTATATTTTGAATATTTGTTTTCTTTACGAATAACAATGGCACAGAGTAGGTAACGAAAATGGTTGTAGTTTTCTGGTAACAAAAAATAAAAGGTAAATTTTAGTTTGAGACCCAGAATGCGTCAAACTCTATAAAGGCCAAAACTATATATATGTATGTATTTGACATTTTCTTAACATCGGCGTTACACATCGGGGAAATTGACGATAAATAAAAATGTTTCACGATATCGGTTGACCTATGAATCTGAACGAGCTCCCATGCTAGATAGATATTTTTACGATATGATTATGGTATAAGGAGGCTAACCTCAAATTCGACACTAGCTCGCAGTTTCTTTCACTCTTGAGCGCTCAAGTGAAACGCGTTTATGGAATAACGTGCTACATGCTCTTCTAACTTTGACCGATACATGGATCTCTGATTCCTATGCAATATTAATTTCCTCAAATGGTTTTGGCCAGTGCTGCTTGAAAACCAATCGGTTTCGAACTTGCAAGTGGTTAGCTATTTAGAAAATCCTTCAATTGATTTGTCGCCCTATCCCAAAGGGTATACGAGATTTTTTTAATACGTTAAAACAATCCTATACAATAGATAGTGATACATAACCGAGTCTCGAACCCGTGTTCTGCATCAATGTCTGCTATCATCGATTTATGACACTGCATTTGTTTTTTTTTTTGTTTTTTTGATAAATAAATTATCAGTACTAGTTTCACACAGTTCTTTTCATAGTGTCTAGTTTAGCGTCGGTGTGTAAGTTCTATCTTACTTTGACAAATATATTTATTACCTATTTGTCGTTAGTCACGAATGTGTTTGGTTCAAATTATAAAATAAAAACGTTTCAAATAAACAAAACGTCCCCCCCCCCACTCTCTCTCTTAAGAGGTAAAACATTGGCTTAACTGAACATCCGTATTAATGTGTGTGATATCTGTTATTGATCACAAAAATTTTCAATCGAAAAGATTAAAAAACTACACAATACACATCTTTGGAATATTAAATTCAACTTTTGTCACAATCGGTTATTGCAAGATTTCATTTCAGAGATTTCACTCAAACAGAAATGTCAGAACACACTTCCAAGTCTCTTAACAAATGAATGTGTGTGTAAGGAAGCAGTGGTGGAAAAGCTTTCTGATTGCTCTGATTTTCTGAGAAAACGTTTGATCACCACTTCCACATAATTTTAAGGAATGAAAGAAAATCGTTGGGGCTAGTGGACGCTGTTTATTGCTATAATAGTGATCAATTCAATCAAATGTTAGCGCAAGGGTGAGATTATTTTTTCACTTATTCATTTGCGCATGGTTTTTGAACTAATATGCTATTTTTATAACCAACTAACAACCAGTTTTTCCTTTCTCTCTATGCTATAAAATAATGGAATTCATTCACCTGTTCTCCAAAAATGGTTATTTTTTAATTCGAATCAAAGCTCTTGCCGATTAAAAATATTTTTTTCTTATATTTTGTAAGAAACAGATAGGAGAAGCTTTGTCTGAATTTGAAGATCATACGAGCATGAGTCAGAAATAATGTTTCTGATATTGATTTGTACAATAAAGATAAAGGAATTACGTTTTCGAGTCAGAATTTCAATACGTGCTTGATGAGTACATCTACTTTCGCGAAGACAAATGTTATAAAAATAGGGTATAAAAGTCGCAGGTTTTTCATACACACACAGCAATGTGTCTTTCTTGAAATCTTCTGCATGATCTCTCAAGTGCTGATTTGATAAAAACGCCATGAAATAATGCATGACACACAAAAATTGGATCAGCTGCGAATATTTGGTATTAATATCAAGTAAAAACTTTTCCTTTTAAATTAGGGATAGGACGAATATTGATTTGGCCGAATATCAATTTTCTAAAAATTCATCACAATTATAAATAAATTCAGGTTTTTGATTGAAAATAAAATTATTGAAAATTTCAAATGATTGAAACTAAATTTTAATTATGCAATTTATTATTTGAATATATTAAACCGGTAATTGAAAGGTATTTATTGCCATGATCGTGACAATCACATTTAGCTTGGTTGTATTGCATTTAAAAAAAATCAATTTTTTTAACACTTGTCACAATTTTACATCTAATTAAGGAAATCATTTACTCTGTCAAATTTAAATTTGTGAAATTTCAATCAAGTACACGTACTTCGTTAAGTGATCTTGGAAAAATTTAAAAAAAATTACTTTTTGCAACACTATTTTTACTTCAATGTGTGTGTGAATACTTTCCTCTTCATTTATTATTTAACATTTATTGGAACATCTCCAACAAATTAGAAAAAAAAAAGTCTTTTTGCGCCTAAAACAAAAACCCTATTTATAAGATCACAATTAACATGTAAAGCTATTGAAATTTATCGCGACGAGTTGACATCGCGGCAAAATGACACTACGACAAGTTTTATATCGACGGAATGAGAAGGCGATAAGTTTGTACCACGACAAATTGACCGCATCGAATTGTCGTACAAGTTGAGCGCGACGAATTGACCTAGACCCGTCGAAGAAGACCTGGGCCTATGCTGGAAGATGTGCGTGTATGTGTTGTTAACCGAAAGTGAAGTTCGTTTCTGTGTAATGTTAGTTGTGTGTAGTGCTGCCATCTGCCATGAACTTTTCTAACTACGAGTGAAGCGTAGTAATTGAATAATTGTATCGAATAATTGCTCTTGGTGGCGAGACTTTTTAACGGAGAGATCGGCTCTCGCATTTGCGCCTCGAAGTTGGGAAATACAGAAGACCAACTTCAGCCGACCACCACTGTGGCGACGGTGGGGTTCAAACCTGGGTCCTCGCGATTATACAAACATAACCAACACCAATCAAATTCGTCATCGTAGACTGAAGTTTGAGCATAACGTCCGGAATACTTAAATAATTGGTTGAAGATTAATCATATTCACTAATACGAGCTGGGAGTTGTATGTAATCACCGGTAAAAGTGATAAAAGCAATGAAATTGATAAAACTTACCAAAATGGTCGGCGATTATGTGTAATAACCGGATTTATTACGTTCACCGTAACTTATGTATTCAATACATATACAAATGTGAAAAAAATTAAGAAAAAGACACCCACAAATATTTTATACTTTAAAATAAATCAGACGCAACACAAAAATGCAATAAATAAATTATAAAAATTAGTATTTGACGACGTATGCAAGGAACATATTTTAATACAGCCGGTATTACACTATAAAAGTTTGACAAAAGTTCTTTTATAAAACTTGCAAAATGCAACCAATAAGCGTATCGGTTACATTCGAGCGAATGTAACCAATAGGTTTATTGGTTGTTTTTTTCAAGTTTTACAAAAGTTTTGTCAGTGTTATCCTGGTTTTACAGTCAAAGGCCGGAATTACACTATAGAAGTTTTATAAAATCTCTTTTATAAAACTTGAAAAATCCAACCGATAAAGCTTACAGGTTATCGGTAGATATCGACCGATAAGCTTATTGGGTGAATTTTTAGAAAAAAAACTTTTATAAAACTTTTGCGGTGTAATCCCGTCCAAAATGAAAGATAAAAATTCTTAGACTAACGTTATAAAAATTTTATAAAACTTGAAAAATGCAACCAATAAGCTTATCGGTTACATTCGAGCAAATACAACCGGTAACTTGCATTACCGTTACATGCAACGTTGCAACCGGGTTTAATTTCTCAAGTTTCATAAAAGGATTTTTATAAAACTTTTACTGCGTAATACCAGCTTTAGCATGGTTATTTAACACAGCAATATAACATTTGCATAATTTGCAAGACGATGATGATACTGCCTTTATTATCCAGAATTTACAGAAAAGGCAAAGAAAACAGCAGTTTTTTTTAACCTGATAAAATGGTGGAAATAAAAAAAAAAGGCGTTTTTTTTTCCTTTTGCAAAAAAAGGTGGGGGGGGGGCGACGACACGGTCGAATGTTTTTTGGCTTTATTGGGATCGAAGCAAGCAATGGCCGTGATAATACCAAGAGGAAAATGAATTGTCCAATCCAAAAATAAGATCATTTCTTTTCGCTACGCATGACCAAGTGTTCTCTGGTCGACTGATACCGATAAGATGATCTCAGCTGTTTTTTTTCCCTTGCCTTATTTCTTGCGTCGTTGGCTTTATTCTGCTTGGGGATCTATCTAATATTCGCTTTATATTTCCAGACAACCTCAGACCTATTTCAAGTTTTTTTCGTACTCGTGTTTCCATTTTTATCGTGATCGCCATTTAGAGTGATGCGATTATATTCCAAAATAGTCACTACTGAAAAATAACCGGAGACATCGGTACGGTAACTGCGAGATTCAAAGAATTGGCGACTAATGCCACCGCATTAGTAAAGTGCAATCGCAAACGTCGGGAACCCGATATGCATAAATCAAATTTATCGATAAAACAATAAATACAGGGTGATTCTAAACTCGTGGCACAAACTTTAAGGGGTGATAGAACTCGCTTCAATAAGCATTTTTCGTCACGGAATGTGTGGTCGAATATGAAAGATTGGCGTGCAAACTATAATAAAACACATTGGCGACACATTAACGATATTAATTTTGGCGATGAGGTCCCCAAAAGGTTTCGATAGGAGTTGAGTTTACAAAATTCCCGGGAAATGAACCCACAAAAATAAATTGAAAGAAAAGAGAGGTCGTGAGAGAATGGTGTCATGTAATAGGTGTGACGTATCCAATCCGTTGAAGCAGGAATGCAGTTTTTGAATTTTATGTAGTTTCCAGTTTTTCTGAAGAAATATGTAAACTTCTTTATGCTTCTTTACCACATACCGGGCTGGACCTTGTTATTTTGCTTATGGGCCCCTCTTTATTATATGCATGCTTCTTTCCTCCACCTGCGAGAGATATAGTAGGGAGTAGGTTTAGAGATTAACTCATTTTTGCTCTACAACATCCACCGAAAGTCAATTTATGGGGGCCCTTTAAAAGGCTCGGAATTCGTATCTGTCAGAGAACCTTCCCCAGGAGGTTCCGGAATGCAGAGCTGTCTTAACGCATGGGCTGTTCTGGTGGATAGAGACAAGACAAAATTGGGGATACGGACGGCGGGCTATTTGGGGGATTGGCAGCCCTGCCCCAGAGCCTTCTCAAGAGCATTATGGGTCTCCCAAGCAGAGTCATTTTTTGAGGCCCCCCTACTTGGAAAAAATGCCTGCCTAATAATTTACATTAATTAATCTCGAAAATTTTAACCAGACTGAAGTTTCGTGGGACCCCTCTGCTCTCTTAAAGCCCCGGCTGTGGTCAGTTGGGCAGGCGCGTTAAGCCAGCACTGCTCTGATGTTTCAGGTATAGGTTTTATTTTTTTCCAATAATTAAAACTAAATTTTCTTGAAAATCAATAATTATAAGGAGTCAGCTGAAAGTCTGGGGATTGTCAAAAATCAAGCCCCCCCCCCATTCCAGGATCATGTAGGGGACAAAAAAAAAAAAAAACACACACACACACACGGATTCACTATGATAGGGTCTGTTTCTGTGTCTGTTAATCTGTTAATAAACCGACGTATTTTTCACAATAGATCGACAGAACTACAAGTTCTGGCATTTTAAAGCAGTTTTAATTTCAAAATGTTCAGTTTTACTGCCCTTGACATTTTGCGGCCGGTGCAATCGCACCCTTCGCACCTGCCTGATTCCGGCCCTGACCACATATGCCTTCGGATGGTTAATAACACATATCACAGTAAATCCGCCTGGGAAATATGGTATTTGCCACTGATGAAGTGATTGCGTTTCTCTCTAAAAAGCACCTCTAACGTCTTTGCTATAGCGATTCGACCATACATTCTATGATCAAAAATTCTTGTTTAGGTGCCTTATATCACCTCTTAAAGTTTGTTCCATGAATTTAGAATCACCCTGTACATTAAGAAAATGGTTTATGAAGTGGTTTTTTGAACGTACGTTGTGTGGTAGAAGAGGAAAATGTTAAGAGTGATAATACAGTGTGTCACAAAATAAAAAAAAATACATTTTCATACGGTCCCGTGTCCTCTAACTTCCAATTAGAAAGTTGCTGCCCAGTGTTTTCTGAGCCCAACAAAAATACCCCACGTTTGTAACTGCAATATTCACTGAGATATTTTAATTCAAAAATCGGAACAGTTAGGAAGTAAGAACAAAATCTAACGGACAATGCTTCTTTTCCCCATTTATGCTCTCCCATTCCAACTTTTTTCCGATTTTTCAGTTCCAATATCTCAGTGAATATTGCACTTAGAAAGGTGGAATTATTTTGTTGGACTCAGAAAAGACAGGGCAACAACTTTCTAATTGGAAGTTAGAGAACAGGGGAGCGAAGAACACAAAAATTTAGATTTTTTGTGACACACTGTATTTTCACTCTAAAAACTGGTACAGAGTAATTTTTGAACACATTTTGACCATTTTTTAAACTGAAATCATACCTCTACGGAAAACGGTTGATGTTATAAAGACCACATTAGCACTTACAGGACTCCCTGTATGTACAGGGTACATAGATAACAGGGCGTATAGCATTTTATTAGCGAACCGTTCATTCTAGATGCATACTTCTAATTAGACTAAGTATCCACATAACGTGTAGTACTCAGATACATCATTCATGTTGGAAGGGGTTGTGCAGTAAATAAAAAAATGATTTTTTTATACAGTCCCTGTGTGTCCAAAAATTAGAAAGTTGTTGCCCTCTCTTAAACAAAAACAAATTCCACGTTTCCAAGTACAGTATTCCCTGAGATATTCGAATTCAAAAACTGGAAAAAGTTGGGAAAAAATAGCTTGAAATGCAGGTAAAACGGGTTTTCGTAACACTATTTTCTTCCAACTTTTCTCCGTTTTTCGAATTCGAATATCTCAGTGAATATTGCACTTAGAAACGTAGAATTTCTTTGTGGGCACCAGGAGAGACAGGGCAATAACTTTCTGATAGGGTAATTGAGCACACGAGGACAGTATACAAAGTTTATTTTTATATTTTAATAACTATATGACTCCTCTTGCAACATGAATGACATACCTGAGTACTGCGTGTTATTTGGAGTATTCCTCTAGAATCAAAGGTTCACCAGTAATTTTTGGTGCGTCGTCTCACCTATGCAACCTGTATAACCTGTATACAGGGCGATTCAAAAAGATGATAAAACCCCTTTAAGAGGTGACAGTACACACCAATTCAAACAATTGTCATCAAAAAATGCATGGTCTAACATGAAACGCAAACGTGCTAGCACATTTCGAAACGGCCGCTCCGCAAACGTTAAAACGGCATTCCTGTTGAAATTTAACAGGAGCAAGATACATGCAAGTGTAACCTGGGGAAGGAGAAGAGAAACCGTATACAAATCTGCGTCATAATGAATAAAAGAAGTGGACGAAAGACCTGTGAAGTTATTCCAGCGCGCAACCGTTCTAACAGTTGTAACGTACGGGATAATGGCGCACTTTAGTAATACTGAGTCCACACTTTTTATTCACTGTGACGCTCACTTTGACGCAGATTCGCATACGGTTTCTTCTTCTTTCCCAGGTTACATTTGCATGCATGGTGTTCTTTTTCTCCCGATAAATTTCAACAGGAATGCTGTTTTAACGTTTGCGGAGCGGCCTTTTCGAAACGCGCTTGCGTTTCAAGTCAGACCATGCATTCTTTGATGGCAATTGTTTGTACTGGTGTGTACTATCACCTATTAAAATTTTTCCCATTTTTTTGAATCACCCTGCATATGGTCACTTATCCAAAATGTCATACAGTGTGATTCTAAAAATTAATCTTAGATATAGAAGTGAACAAACAATATTTTGATGTTTTTCAGCAGAGTTTTGGCACAAACTGTAAGGAATTAAATCTTTGGTCCAAAAATGTCACTAATGAACGTCTTAAAGAAAAAGTACAGGATTCGGTGGACGATCGAATATATTTCGGTTCGGTTTTTTTTTCTTAATTTTTTTCCTGAGCCACGTGTGTTCACAACAGTATCAAATCTAAGCACAACATGCTAATAACACGAGGTTCCAATGTAAACAAACTAACTAACTACAAACTAAACGAAATAGTTTAGGTAAATAATGGTATTTTTTTCTCGACTGAAATGGAAAACTAGTACGATCGCTAATCCAAAAAGAAACTTTTACAACTCAAAATGTTTATGACACATTTCTACGAACAAAAGTCAGAAGATGAGGTGTCAAAATATTGGTATGATTCATATTTTTTTAGCAATTGTAAAATTCACTTTTATCATCATTTTAATTTTCCTGAATAATCTCTCAGTCAAGATGTAATTTTTTTCCCATCTCGCACCCTCTAAAAATGCTCTCCAGCACCCTCGATTGGGAGCCACTAGTCTAAAGCATCACGTTATTACGCAACCTTTCATGATGACAGAACGTGTAACATTTAGAAGTAACCTTTCAGGTTGTGACTTTTAGAATGACTCTTTTGGAAAATGTCGAATTTGTAAACAGGCGTAGTTTGCATGTGTTGTTAAACCTTCCTAATGTCGATAATACAGTGGAATTAAATGGAGAGAACACGAATAGGTGCATAGAACAAGTTGTTTGTACTATATAAAGCAGTGATTCCCAACGTGGGCGTTTATGCCCCCTGGGGGGCGATGGAATGTTCCAGGGGGGTGGTAGAAGCTACGGGTATAACATAGGAACCTTTGAGTTGGACTGCGTTGGGAGAAAAAAATTTCTGAAGGGGGCGATGGGACAAAAAAGGTTGGGAAACTATGATATAAAGTATCGAAATCGAATGGGTCTATGCTATTAAACATATAAAATTGAAATTTGCAGTGAAGTGGGACTGGAACACATAATATAACTGTTAACCCACGTTTGTAGAAAGTAAAAGAATTCATCTTCACAAAAGATTTATCACAGATCTTGGATGCATCATTGTTTTTCTATTCCCTTCTCCTCCAGTTATTTAGAAACGCCGGGGCGGGGGGGGGGGGGGTTGAGGAAGCAAAGGGGTAACTATTCTCTCCTCGTCTTTTCCCAATTTGGTCAACAAAACCGAGACAATATGGTGAAAAGTGGTCTCAATAATTGCCCGTTTCAGTTTCTGATGTTTTGAATGTATTGAACTTTTTTCTCACTTCATTAGACTTGTTGCTATACGATATCAGATTGAAATGTCTCCATTATCTTACAGAAACTTGTTAGACAGAGCTAGATTAATTATAAGATGATCAGCCAAAATAACGACCTTGAAGTTTACATCCATCTGAAACCATATAAAACGCGCTTACACTACAGGCGGCGGTGAAAATTTGTCGACCCTAAAACTATCGAATATCCGTTAATTACGCAATATAATGTGTTTATATTACTGAGTAATCTGCGATGAAAAGATGCAAGTCCTTTAAGGTTTTTAGATATTCTACAGATAACCTTGAAAGATCGAAAGATGAAGTAAATCGCAATTTTTGCATTTAATCTGAGTTTCTCAGCTGTTTTAGCAAATTTGTTAACGGAATCAGTTTTCAAAATTCCGCACGATTTCTGATTTAATTCACGACGATAATTCACTACCATTTTCTTTAACCTAAATGTGCCACGAAGGTCAGGAAAGAGTGCCGCATAAAATTAAAGTATAAAACACAATCATTATACAAATACTGTGCACTGTACATGTATTACGGACAAAATAGAATACTGTATATTTTGTTTTCTAGTTGTGTCGCCGAATTTAACTACAGATCTAATCGCGTCGCGAGATGAAAAAGGTTTGGAAATTTGTGTTTTGTACAATTTACATGCCAAACATATTTTTTACATTTCTCAAATGAAAAAAAAAAACCTATTAACTATAAAATATTTGGTAGCAAGGTCTAATTTTAATTTGTATTATATCATTTACACTATATATAGTAGTCTCGATAATTCGAATCTCTAAATTATTTCCCACAACTTCACTATTCAAAAACGGGGCCTTCGTACCCGCGTACTTATTCTTACATGATTTTTTCTTAAGCCGTTGAATTAGGAAAAAAATCGCGTAAGAATAAGTACGGGTACGATGCAAGATGGAAGTTTGGCAAAATGTGTGGTCCTTGATTTTCTCATAGGGGCCGTTCAAGTATTACGTCATCATCGATGGGGGGGGAGGGGGTTTCCGATTTGATGACGGGGGGGGGGGGTTTGGATAATGCTTACGTCATCAACCACCCTTTATGAAAATGTGAAAATTTTTTAATGGCATCTTACTCGGTACGCCAAAAACGAGAAAAACCTTTCGATGGTTTGTGGGCACTTGAAGTAACATATCCCCCCCTCCTATTGATAAGTGCCCTACAGAACCACTTTAGTGATTTGTAAATGTTTCGCGAATCCAAGTGATCTGGAAATTTGTCCGGGCCGCTTAAGTGCTCTGGAACTGTGCCACGCATCACTTAAATAATCTGAGAATGTGCCGCGTATAACTTGGGTGATGTAGAACCGCAATGGGGCCACTTCAGTGCTCTAAAACCAAATCACATGTCACTCAAGGGATCTCTAAATGTGTTACGGTTCGCTTAAGTGTTCTGAAACTGTGTCCCGGGTCATTTAAGTGATCTGAAAATATGCCACGGGCCGATTAAATGTTCTGGAATTGCAGCACGGGACACTTAAGCGATCTGTAAATGTGCCGCTTAGTTCATTTTTACAAAATTAGGTTTGAGGAGGGCAGGCCGCATCAGATAACTCCCAGGGTAATATTTGGTCCGTGGGCTAAAGGCCTTTATGTGATTTATCATTATATGGCGTAGAGGGTGGGTCTATATGAATTTATTAAAGATAAAGTTTGAGTTCATAGCCTTCAAATAGCATTGAAATTAACAGAAATTTATTATAATAACATATAAAGGTATTTTCTTCCGAAATTTCAATTAACAAAATTTATTTTTTTGCATTAAAAAAATAATTTTTTATCGTGGGAGGGGGCACGACAGCCCCCCATGCTTCCCCCCCCCCCGTGTACGTCTCTGATCCCACCAATATGCGTTAGGATTCAGAGGAGAAGAGCTGATGACGAAATTTTGCTGACGGGGGGGGGGGGGGGTCAAAAATGGCTAAAAATTTGCTTACGTAATACACTCATTGCCATAAAAACTTGCGCACCCAGAAGAAGTCGTCAAAATGAAACGAAATTTTACACATGTAAGTACTACGTTGATATAAGTAAGTGATTAGAAAATCCAAGAAAAAGGATCATTTATTGCAGAAAAAAGTACAGATGAACAGAAGTTTTAGTACTCTGTTGGACCCCCTCTAGCACGATGCGATACGAGCGGGCATTGAGGCATAAAAGTTCCGTATGATGTCCTGAGACATCTCGTTCCACAGTTGCTGTAAATGCGCCTCTAGTTCGACCAACCTCGTAGGGTGTCCAACTTGCCGTCCCAAATGATCCCAGATATGCTCGATTGGTGACAAATCTGGGGATAGAGCAGACCAGGGAAGGGTGGTAATATGGCGCGAAGGCAGTCTTGTGACATCCTTGCTATGTGTGGCCTAGCATTGTCTTGTTGAAAAATGGCTCCTGGGAGCCCTGCCATGAGTGACAACACATGTGGCTGAAGGATGTTATGGACGTACCGCTGGGCTGTCATTGTGCCATGGATCAATATTAAGGGTGACCGTGTATCGTAAGCAATGGCACCCCATACCATGACACCAGCTGTGGAAGCGGTGTGTCGCTGTAAAGCGAAGGCAGGATTGAAGCGTTCACCACGGGGCCTCCACACACGAACACGATTGTCATCACTGCTCAAGTTGAATCTCGATTCGTCGCTGAAGACGACCTGGTTCCATTCCGTTGCAGTCCAATCCCGTCGTGCTCGACACCACTCCAAACGGAGGCGTTGGTGGGTGGGTGTCATTGGCAGCACACGTAATGGGCGCCGCGATACCAGATGTTCCTCAGCCAGACGCCTTGCGATGGTTCGGGAAGACACAGGGGCCCGCTGCTGCCTGTGTCTGGATAGCGGCCAATGAGGCAGTTGGCTCTACGCGTGCGTTTCGGATGATGTGACGGTCTTCTCGACGACTGGTCTGTCGAGAGTGTCCTGAACCTGGACGCCGTGTAAATGACGTCTCTTCCGTCCACTAGTCCCAAAACCTCCTTACAGTAAAATCAGAACGGCCTAGTTGACGAGCTACTCGCCGAGCTGACCACCCAGCTTCCATCATCCCGATGATTCTTCCCCTATCGAACTCTGACAACTGCTCATATGGTCTTCGACGGCGGCGTAACGGCATGTCTACCTCAGCATTTCCTTTGCAAACGATTAAATACACTCCAGCAAGCTCTGCTTACCTGTTTTATACTCCAAGGAGAACGAAGTTCAACGCCCTCTAGTGGCATTACGCAATGCGCAATCACGCTGCATTTCTAATCATTTGCATATCTGCCCGACATGTACCTTCAGGCCAACTTTCGTTTCGATCCCACAATTGGTGCGCAAATTTTTATGGCAATGAGTGTACTTACAGGGTGACTGAGAAAGAATCATCCGATTTCAAAATGGTTCTACACTTGAAATCGACCATTAACGAAAATTGTTCATAAAACGCATTTTCGTGGCACATTTCCCCCATGTATTCATATTCACATATTATGGTTCTATTACGTATTTTTAATTTTTAACAAATATACAATTTTGAAATCGTGCGATTCTTCCAGGTACTTTTTTCTGCATCGCACATTCGTGATCTTGGCATGACGGAACCAATATATTGAGTATTATACAAGTAGAATTTGATGAAATCACATTCTATGATACATGGTAATTAGCTCAGATGAATAAAGGCATTCTTTAGTACTAACATATTTTAAAATAAAAATGAATTTCTTATTTTGGAGAATCTCTCGCGACAAAGCATTAATAGACCAGTGGTGTGCAAAGCGTGGGTCGCGATCCCACGGTTTGTGCACCACTGGTCTAGTGAATAATTAATGCTTTTTCAATATTAGGAAACCTCTTTAAGGCCGGGATTACACTATAAAAGTTTTCTAATAGTTCTTTTATAAAACTTGAAAAATGCAACCAATACGCTTATCGATGTCACTCGCTCGAATGTAACCGATAAGCTTATTGGTTGCATTTTTCAAGTTTTATCAAAGCGCTTTTACAAAACTTTCACAGTGTAATACTAAACTTAGACGCGGAAACGGAAGGCATATATTTAGTCCATTCGTAAATAGAAAACCTGCTAAAACGGAAATAATTTTTGTTCAAGTGCAAGTTTTTGTCCTTTGTATGGGAGGATGTTAAGTCGTTCTCATCCCCCATTTGTTAGGCGAACTGTTTCACGTCTTGGAAAAACGATGAATGGGATTATTATCTATCTGAACTAGTTCTGGGGGTCGGGCTTGAGAGAAAGCGGATTTACTATTCAAAATTTAGTGAAAGCTTGTTTAGCATTTCATTTATGATGGAAATGTTGACTTTTGTTAGAAAACACTCCTATTTCTTCGAAAAAGTTCGATAATTTCGGGAGAGTAATACTTGAGGACGACTGAATTATTATTCACAATTTAGCGATACCGTGTTTTGGCTGCTGCAGAAATTTTAATTCAGTGTAAAGATGGCCAACAGCAACAAGAAACGCATACTGAATTTGAACACACGAGTACTGAATTTGAGTTCGTAGAAGCGTAAAAAAGCAAAATTTAAGTGTTACAGATATGTAGAATCTTCCACAAACGTTATTGGTTATTGATCTCATTATCATTGTTTTTTTTAAAAGGTATGAAATTTTTCAATTTTTATTTAAAATACAGTGAAACCTCGCTACAACGATACTCGATATAACGATATCCTCTACTACGATAAATCCCTCTATAACGATATTTTTATGAGATTTTTGAAATCGCTATAAAACGATATTTTTTTATATTTTACTCTAAATTGTTTTGAATTTAATTTTAACTTCGCCACTTGTTTTACTTTTTCTGAAGGCATCTGATAACATCAATATTTTGCACTAAAAAATCACCGAAAGCTAAAGGAAGTTATCGGTATTGCTACTTTCTGTGTAAGACAAGAAGAGAAGTGCAAAGCAGTAAACTTCTTTACAGGGGCAATGCATCTTATAGTGAATTTTTATAATAAATTAATCGCAAATACAATTTTTTGCGGCGAATAAATACAGAAAAGCGCATTTTTTGATGGTATTAACAGTGTCGATGTAGAAAAATTCAAAATAATAATATGCATATCTTTGTTTAACATTCGGTGGTTTATAGAAGTTAGGGTGATGTTCTCAAAACTCAAGTTTCGTAAACGATGGATATGAATCATTGCATATATTACAATACGTCCTCCTCAAAACGGAAACCTGTCTAAAACGGAAAATAACTTCAAATCTCTTGACCTTCCGTTTCATACAGGTTTCACTGTATTTTCTTAAATTTTTATCATACACTTTTAAACATTAAACGCAGGAAAATACGATACACATTTACTATAAAATAAATATAAGAACGGTCCCCACCCCCCCTCTGAAAGTCATTTTTATTGTCTCCGGATAATCCGAGTTTTCATTAATCCGAGGTGGTCTCGATTCCGTTCAACTCAGATTATCAAGACTACTACATAAAGATCAGGAGAAAAAAAATCCACTCTTACATACAGGTACAATTCTTTTTTTTTAAGCATCTGATTACTAAAACCCTCCGTTTATGATATTTTACTCAATAACAATTAGAAGGAGAAAAAAAAATCCAAACGCAGAGAAAGGAGTTTTTTTAAAAAATTTAGTTATATTGTCCTTAGTTGACCGTCTGGCATTTAAATTGCCAGACAGCAAGCAGCAAATAGAAATTGACTGGAGGGAAATGGGCTTTCTTGATGAGGAAACCGGTTTACCTTTGAGAGAAATACACACAAAAAGTGTTTCCCTAAACTAATCTTTTCCTTACCTGAAATGTTCTAAATACCACTTTATTTTTCATCACTAGAAACTGGAAAGCAAATCTTCTCAAAGTCGAACTACTGTTATATTGTTACATTTTTTATTCTTTCACGTATTTATAGTAATTCCTTGAAATAACAGAACTTCTTGGCTTTTTTTTCCTTGTAATATATGCATGAGCAATTTACTCTTATCAGATACGGTCACCAATGCGCACGCGTACACTCTCCGTGAATTTTTAGTGAACTGATAATTTTGCTTAGTGTCAAGATGGGGAAAGAAAGCATACCAGCACGTCAAGGCTCTAAACTTGTATGCCTGACTGGTTGTGTGGCTAGGTATTTTTTTTTCTTTTTTTTCTCTTCTTAGATGACTTAGTAGAGCTGCCCGGTAAACGCTAACTGAATGACCCAAGAGAGACTCTTTTTGGATGTTTCACTTTTTTACCCGCATTTTTTGACAAGTTTTAAGGCGCTGAATAAGATCAAATGTCATGGAAAAATATCTAAGATATATGGTCGCCCACTTGAACGAATATCAACGGTTCCAGCACACAATATCCAATTAACTGGGGTATTCGATTATGCGGAAAACAATTCAATTGCTGTTTAACACCGTTAGAATAGTTTGTATATCTAAAACTGATGAAGGATCAACATTAATAAAGCTTCTGAATAAAAACGCCAGAACTTTCACCCAGAAGCTTTATTAAGGCCTCGACAGGCAGTTTGCCTGTCGAGGCCTTTGTATTTGTATTTGGGAAGCACAGCTCCTCTCCCAAAAACTACTATCCGGCAAGAGTTTCTAGGAAAACAAGCACCAGTATAAAGATTGGAAGTAGTTTCGAAATCAGTGATTAACCTAAAATAACTAATTTAAATGACAAGATCCAAGTGAAGAAACTCCTAGATTTGACAAATAACGTGCACTACCTTAAATTGCTTCATACGGGCAGCCTTATATATGTATATATATAATTTCTTTTAATTTATCCTTATATTTGTTTAAAACTAACGGATAGGTGTATGAAATGAATAAAAAATATTTTTATAGAATCAGTTAATAGTATTACATAGTTACGAAAAATATTCGATTAATCTGAGATTAATCGATCAAAAATTTTTGATTAACCAGTTGAAAATTTTGATCGATTCCCAGCCTTGTTTTTTTTTCCTAATCCTTAACTTGGCAACATATTCATCTTCAATTCCAAATGTTTTATCCAATATACAGGGTCTAACAAATTCTTTCAAAAACATATTCTTTCTGGGGTTTAGAAAAGTGATATTTTGAAAACTATTACGAATAAAGCAAAAGGTTTCATACCACCATATAAAGAGTCACTTGAAGTTTATAATTGATAGTATATGGCATTATAATGATTGATAGTATATGGCAGCACTAACTAGCGAAGGGTATTTTCGCTTGGCTTTTTCAAAATTTTGCATGGAATTTGCTAAATGTAACAGAAAACTGGTGTTTACGGTGTTATTGGTTCACAAAAAGCTTACTATGTTTTAGAATTTATAAAGGGGGGGGGCATTGTGACAGTAAAGCATAAATTTCATACAAAATATAAAATTCAAGCACCAACGGACAAGACAATTCATGCGTTGTATAAAATGTTTAATGAAACTGTAAATGCCTGTGTGCAGTTTCATTAAACGAATTGAAGTATCCAAGGATGATGTCACTCTTTGCTATCCATGCGAAGGTTTTCGACAACTGGCTGATGCGAAGACGAATTTAGGAAAGAAAGAAAATTCAACTGTCCTTGCAGGGAATTGAACCCACGTCCTCTCACTTGCAGGGTGAGCGCACTAGACTACAAAAAGGCAACGATTCTCAATCTTTCCTTAGAGTTCGTGTGTGCTGAACGGGACCATTCATGGACAGTCGGACCTAACTCAGGGCAAAGCTGCTCATAATTGCTACACTGCCACCAGATGGCGACTTATCCAAGGTTGATGTCGAAAAAGGTTTGAAAACCTTCGTATGGATAGCGAAGAGTAACATCATCCTCGGATAAGTCGCCATCTGGTGGCAGTGCCAACAATTATGAGCTTTGACCTGAGTTAGGTCCGACCGTCCATGAACAGTCCCCTTCAGCGTATACGAGCTCTAAGGAAAGATTGAGAATTGTTGCCTCTGCAGTCCAGTGCGCTCACCCGGCAAGTGAGGGGACGTTTGTTCGATTCCCTGCAAGGGAGTAGAAAATTTTCTCTTTCCTTACAGCCAGCTGTTGAAAACTTTCATATGAATTGAAATATGCCGCGTCACCAAGGGTGCACATATTAACACTTGTCAACCTTATAACTTGAAGTATAGTTGTTTATATGATGGTATGGAACTTTTTTTTTTGCTGAATTCCTAATATATTTTTTAATATGATCTTCCCAAACCACGGAGGAAATTATGTTATACCCTGTATTATAAACATAGTAGTTGATGCGTATTTAACAGTTGTCGTGTGAATTGAAACATTCGATCGAGCGGGAAAAAGTTTCTGAACTTACTCGATTAAGCGGGAAAGGTTAGCATTCTCTATAGGAGAAATTTTTGGTACCGGTGGATTTTATTCGAATAAGCGGGTTGTCCGTTTATACGATTAAGTTGGGCCAACTGAATATACCAGCAAAATACTTCATTTTTTTAGAAAATCAGTAAACCGGCGTACGTAGTTTAACGCTGCATCATGTATGTATAGATAGATAGATTGAAAAACCACACACACACACTATTGAATTTATCCTTAGTGGTGTGCGGTTGTTTTATCATTTAATTTTTTTACTTCGATGAAAAAAACTTTTTGAGAGGACCATTATAATTTAATGGTCGCGTTTACTTCTTACACAAGACTAGTTTTTAGCACATAAGTAAAGGGGCCTTTGATAATTGATATATGCATTTGAATTCCTCAAAAACTCGTAATTATAAAACAAATGTAATCAGTTGCAAGAGCGACATATAATTAGTTTATGAAGAAAATTACAGTAATTTTTAAAAAAAATTTGTAGAATCGGTTATATCAGTGTTTTTTGTGCAACTTTTAATACTCGTGACCAGCTTCCAGAGGAGTCGGAAATACTTTGAACCTGTGGTGCTCGTTTGAGTTTTATGAGAAAAATTTATATTTCTGAATTAATTATGAGGGCGCTCGGGCTTTCTCTTTCTCGTGCTATCACAGAAATTTAAACTTCGATGCCAGAAACTTCCTTTCGTATTTTAGCTAGTGTAATTTATACGCTGATATTTTATATATTTTATATACAGGGCGAATAGCAAACAGGGAGGTATGGCATTTTATTGGCGAATCGTTGATCCTAGAGCTGTACTTCCAATTAGAAAAAGTTTCCAAATAATATGTAGTACTCAGATATGCCATTCATGTTTCGAGGGATTGTATAATTATTAAAATAAAAAAAATTAACTTTTTAAACAGTGCCCCGTGTGCTCCAAAACCCAATTAAAAAGTTGTTGCCCTGTCTTTCCTGATTCCAACAAAAAAAATTCCATGTTTCTAAGCGCAATATTCACTGACGTATTGGAATTCGAATAACGGTGAAAAGTTGGGAAAAAACAGCTATAAGTGTGGAAAAACTGTTTTACCCGCATTTAACGCTGTTTTTTTTCCAAAATTTTCTTCGTTTTTTCAAATTCGAATATCTCAGTGAATACTGCGCTAAGAAACATGGATTTTTCTTTTGTTGGCATCAGGAAAGACAGGGCAATAACTTTTTAATTGGGTTTTGGGGCACACGGGGACTGTATAAACAGTTTTACATTTTATTGTAATAAGTAACTATACATCCCCCCCCCCCCCGCCAAATGAATGATAAATCTGAGTACTACACGTTGTTTGGAAACTTTTTATAGTTGGGAGTATACCTCTAGGATCAACGGTTCGCCATTAAAATGCCATACCCCTGTTTGCTAGCCACTATATATTTTAAGATATTACACTTAATATTAAACTGTACGTATATTACACACTGTATATCTTTTACGATTTTACGAGCAAATATATCTGGGGTTTTTTTTTAAATCCATCAACTTTTTGAAAAGACATAACTTCTAATCAGTGATCAACAGGTTCGGAATTCGCAATAAAAAAACGAACCGATTTGCAAAATCAGTTACGTTTTTGGCTAAAAGTTGGTGCAGTGATCTTCGAATATTACTCAAAAGTAGAGATTGTTCAGTCTTTTGTCTGTAGCACTGCAGAAACGTGACAGGAAGTTAACATATCGGATAAGGTATAGGCATTTAGAATTTATTTTAATGTGTTCTGACACGTGTTTATGAAGGACAATTTCACCTGCTATTTAATGGACATTCCATCCAGACTGCAGCATTTTTGTAGAGTGGAATGGAACTTTTCGGTTAACGAGCGTAATTCGTTTCGTGAACGTGCTCGTTATTCGAATCGCTAGTATACCGAATAAAACTTCCCCATAGGAAATAATGTAAAATCGGGTGATTCGCGTTCCACAATTATTCATTCACATAAAAAATGACTAATAAAAGCGCATCGTCAATAATACAATACTATAATAATTTATTTAATAATGCAATACACGATGAGTATAAACATACAATACAATAATTTTGCAACGACTAGAGAGAGTAATATTTTTTAAGACTAATTGTAATCTGCTGGCTCACCAATCTTTTTCTTTTTGTGCGAATTTGGAAAGGAACCAATGGAATGACGTTTGCTTTTGATTCTTTAAGGATTTCGTGGAAAGAGAAATTGCATTGTCATTGAACAAATTCAATGTTCGCACACTGCTACAGCTTTACTTGGGCGGTTCTTTTCTACAAAATTTTACACGGCTTCCCTGATCTTCAAATCTCATTTGAAGTGAGGAACTCCTCCTCATTTCTCTCTTCTTCAGACGAGAACCTGTCCATAAGCTCTTGCACGCAATGGAGATCCATCAGTTCGCCGGTGGTCAACTCCTGGCTTTGTTCTCCACTAGTTCTTTAATGTCGTCCTCATTCACCTCTAGTCAAATGGTCTTTCCCAAGAACACAACCTCTTCGAAAATGTAATATTCATGAGCTAACCCCTCAAAGTCACGTTCAATAATACAATCAGCCCATAATTTTCTCCAAGAAGAATTAAGGGTTCTCTTAGTGACTCCATTCCAGGCTATACTGATGATCTTGATGCAGTGCACGATGTTGAAATGTTTTCCAAACTCTCCGAGGGCAAGGTTTGTACCCTCAGTCATCTCGAAGCTTCGCTGAAATATTTCTTTGGTTTTAAGCTTTTTGATATTGGAAATTATATATTGGTAATTGCCGATCGGAAATTCGAGACTGAAGGAAAGAATATTTCAGCCACCTCGTTGGGCAATTTGCCAGTTGTGGCTTTTGTATTTGTATATTACCCACAATTCCACATTACGTGTGCGGACAAAAGCGAAAAACCATCGGCTTAGCTGTGATAAAGTAAAACTAAATGAACAAAGTGCAAAATTTTCGCTCGTAATGCGAATCATCACATGTTAACCGAGTCAAAATTAGTTCAAAATTTTTTGTTCGTTATGCGAATTTCTCGTTAACCGAATCGTTCGTTATCCGAAGTTCCACTGTATCCCGAAATTGCAATTGATTTTGCGAACCAATGTGGGTATTTCAAATTCCTGGTCAGCCGAAAGGTGGGAAGTCCTTTATGCGAAGCACCCGTACACAATGTACATAGGGGTCATTCAAGTATTACGTCAGCATCGCTGGGGGAGAGAGTTTCCGATTTGCTGACTTTTGATGACAAGGGGGAAAGGGGATTTGGATAATGCTTATGTCATCAACCATCCGTTATGAAAATATGAAATATTCTTAATGGCATCTTACTCGTTGCGCCAAAAACGAGAAAAATCTTTCGCTAGTTTGTAGGCACCTGAACTGACACACACACATTTCTCCCTAATGATAAATCCCTTACAGAGAAACTTCAGCGATCTCTAAATGTTTCACGGATCCTTCAAGCGCTCAGGAAATGTGTCCGGCTGCTTAAGTGCTATGGAAATGTTTCCGGGCCGCTTATATAAATGCTCTGGAACTGTGCCACGCATCACTAATCATCTTTAATTATGCCACGGATAATTTAAGTAAGGGGTCATTCAAGTATTACGTCAGCATCGAGGGTGGGGTTTCGGATTTGCTGACTTTTGATGACGGGGGGGGGGGTGTTTAAAGTTTGCTTACGTCATCAACCACCCCTTTTTGAAGATATGAAATATTCTAAGCTGCTGACGAAATTTTGCTGGGGGGGGGGGGTCAATGTTTTGCTGACAAGGGGGGGGGTCAAAAATGGCTGAAAATCTGCTTACGTAATACTTGAATGGCCCCTAATCTGGGAATGTTCTGCGGCTAACTTGAATGACGTAGAACCGCACTGGAGGACCACTTAAGTGCTCTAAATTGTGCCACATGTTACTCAAGGAATCTCTAAATGTGTCACGGATCATTTAAGTGTTCTGGAACTGTGTAACTTCACGAGGGTCACTTAAGTGAGCTTTGAATGTTCCACTGGCCTACTTCAGTGATCTTTGAATGTGTCACGGGCCTACTTCAGTGATCTGAAAATGTGCCACGGGCCTACTTAAATGCTCTAGAACAGTGGTTCTCAACCTTTGGAAGCCCGCGGCCCGGTTTCATTTTTGTAAGTGGAAGGCCCGGTCAAACACATGATTAACAGAGCATGAATGGAGTGAAAGGAAACGGCAGATCAGTCGCGGCCCGGTAAGAATGATGTCACGGCCCAGCACCGGGCCGCGGCCCGGCGGTTGAGAAACACTGCTCTAGAATTGTGCCGCAGGCCATTTAAGCGAACTGTAAATGTGCCGCTTAGTTCATTTTTACAAAATTGGGTTTGAGGGGGCAAGACGCATCAGATAGGGCCCAGGGCCACATTTGGACCGCGGGTCAAGGGTTTACCATATATAGCTTAAAGGGTGGGTCGCAATGAATTTGTTAAAGATAAATTTTGAGTTCTTACACTTCAAATAGCATTGAAATTAACAGAAATCGATTATAATAACATATAAAAAAAGTATTTTCTTTCGAAATTTTAATTGTTTTTAAAATGTTTTTACATTAAAAAATATTTTTTCCTCTGAGGGAGGGAGGGACACGAGTCCTCTATGCCCCCTCCCGCGTACGTTTCTGATCCCACCAGTTTGCGTTAGGAGGTAGGGGCAGAGCTGATGGATGGGGGGGTCAAAAATGGCTAAAAATTTGCTGCCGTAATACTTGAACGGTTCCATAATATTTTATGTATAGAGCAGAGCTGGACAAATCCTAGGCGCTAGGTCGCTATGACGACTAAAAAATTGGTATAAGTGCCTAAAATTTTCATAGTGTGGTTACTAAATTGCAGACTGAGGGCAGCATAAAATGTTTGGAACTTATAGTAGCATATCTGCCTACATGAAAGAGGACACTGAAAAAGTCATTAAAGCATTAATTTTTAATAATTTTCTCCGGGTAAAAATTATTTTGGCGCCTAAAAAATTGTTTGGCGTCTAGATTTTTTTTGCACCTTTCATAGTGTTAATATGTGCCATTTATATAACAATGTTTCTCCGGTCCCTTGAGTATCGTTATATAGGCATTTCACTGTTAACTTATATTACATGTACTATGCACATTTCACTGTTAAGTATATTTACTTTTCACTCGTGTTTATAACACCAGAATACAACTAGATCGCTTTAAACATCCATTGGTCCAAAGGGATTTCGAATCTGGTAAGCATCGAACTGAATTTAAGTTTGCTAATTAAACTTTTGAGCGGCTCAGAGTTAGAACTCCATTTGGTTTATATGAGAAGACTAGCTGTTTCCCGCGGCTTCGCTCGCGTGGATTTCGTAATCTGAAAATTCCCCCTTATGACCCCTCTAGGTGATGAATTTGGAAAGATCACGTTTTATAGTGAGTCTCTAGATTATAAAATACAACCACTGACCGAATTTCATATTTATAACCTCGCAGCGGTTTTGGCTCGGCGATGATGAATCAATCAGTTAATCAGTCAATCAGGACATGTTATTTTATATGTATAGATAATAGACAAATTATTGCTGGATGAAGATGAACAATCTGCCGGTATGATGAGCTGTTGGCAATCAAAAAGTGCGTTTGTATTAAATTTGTGAGATTACTCCAGATGGAAACTATAACTACAACGTATTAATATAGAAATAAAACAAAAGAAAGAAAGAAAGCGGAACAAAGGAAACTAGATCAGAAGCAGGACTGTTTCCAAAGAACGGGAATAAGATTCTAGTGGCCTAGATCTGCATAATAAGATCTCGTCCGTAGACGAACAGGGTCGTAACGATCAGGTCAGCGGCGTGGAAAAAATAAAAATTATTAGTGAAGCCTTGTGCGAGAACGGTCAGCCGAATGGTCACAGAGGCTATCCGCCCGCCTGTCCTTTTGATTATTAAGCAATAATAACGTTTTTTATTTTTGCCGTACAGTGAGCTGGTTCGACAAGATGGTGTTCAGAAGTATCAACTAAACTTTCATATCATTACGCTACTACCCTAGAGCAAGCCGCCGTTCCACAAGCAGCCAAGAGAGATAGACATAAATAATTGCAAATATTTTAATAAGACAGAGACTTTCTTAGAGTAATATAATTATTATTTTAAAACTCGAGATGCCATTCGATAAAAATTCAATAAAGAAAATGATTCTTTGAGCTATACATTTTTAAACGCATTTCGACTTTTAATCGAACCAAATATACCTGATGAAATTGGCTGAAAATTTTCTCCTTTCCCTGTTTATTATAAAATTTTCATTAAAAAATATTTTGAACTCTCGAGATACAGACATGGGCATGTGTGTTTAAAAGTACACCTATTTGTAAAAACAAAAAGGGGGAACTACTCTCTACCCTACTTCCGTGCGAATGGTTATTCTATTTTATTTTGCTCGAACGTTCAACAAAATTGTTTTATTAAAAAAGAAAAAACGAATTTTAGCTAAATCATATATCAGAACATTGTTGTCGTGAGAAATGAAAAAGTCCAGGCATTCTATAGAATGTTTGAGGAGCCAAAATTTTTCGCTGAAAAAATTTACATTAGTTTCGCAATGTGAGAACTCATAATTTTCTTAAAAACTCACGTTTTCTTCATAATTAATGGCATCCTATAATCAGAGTCTTGTTTCTGATAGAATAATGTTTTATCTAGCAAACAGATACACGCATACATATAGATACGAATTCATATTTGCCAAGAAGGCAGCCTTGGAAAAATACTTAAGAAATTATTATATTAACACAAAATTTAATTTACTCGGTTTGTGTTTTTTTCTCAAAAAATCCCTTCCATAAAACGATATTCCGCTTTTAAACGTATTTTATTGGTTTCTGTAAGTTGGAAGCACGGGATTTTTTTAGTTTTAATCTGCACAATCTTATCTCGTTTACATTTTCTGCGATAATAAATGGTAAGTCGTTTTGTATCATTGTCTTTTCTATACCCTAATGTTTCTATCCTACCGTTTTGTTATGATAACTTGTCAAATGATAACTCGATAAACAAAAGCATTATGCAAGAAAAAAAAACTAAGCCCCACCCCTCCCCGATTATGCCGCTGTGGTGGTCGAGTGGTTATAGTGACGGACTCGCGATGCGAGGATCCGGGTTCGAACCCCACAGTGGTGGTCGGCTGAAGTTGGTTTTCTGTTATTCCCAACTTCAAGGCGCAAATGCGAGCCGATCTCCCCGTTAAAAAGTCTCGCCACAGAGAGCAACAGTCCTACAACGATAAATCATTCAATCATAACACTTCACTCATAGTTAGAAAAACTGGTAGCAGATGGCAGCACTACACATAACAAGTATTACAGAGAAACAAAAAAAAAATTCACGTCAGGTTTCACTACACGCACATTCCCGCTTGTACCGATTCGTTGGGGGTCCAGCGGGGGGGGGGGGGTGTGGTGTAGCAGCAGTAGTAGTAGGTAGGGCCTCCAAAAAATGGCTCGGGGATCCATGATGTTCTTAAGTCAGCCACCTCGTTGGGCAATTTGCCTGTTGTGGCGTTGTATTTGTATTTGATAGTGCCAGTTTAAGGCACTGGCATTCAAACATAAACACCAAGATATTCAGAAACACACTCATTTCGCAAATTTGTAGATTCGGACACATTTGTAATAATAAACAGGAATTGAATATAGCACTCCTCAATCTTTTCAAAACTGCATCTGACAACAGTATTCCAACCGCCTTCTTCAACGACATTGAAAAACTTCTTTTCCAAACAACAAAACGGTCTTCCCCACTGATAAGGTATGTCCGATGATTTTTGACTGCATTTTTGGACTTAATTTATTTTTGACATTTTTCATAATCTTTGTAAAATATTCCCTGTAATTATTGTATTCCTGTAACTTTGTATATATTTTTCTCATGCTTCTTTGAGCTTATAATCTGAAGCTCTGTATATATGTTTTTCAAATATTGTTTTTTTAACATTTTTTTCATTGTCTTTTTTTCGTCCAACATGTTTTTGAGAAGGAAGGCGTCGGGGAACAAGGGCTGGCATTTTTAATACAATCAGGCATAGCCACCCTTCAGAAACGCCTACACTTTTCGAACCATGCATGGGGTTTCCCCTGATGACGACCCACTGCATAGGTTCTATTTCACTCTCATAAAATTCAATTCTGTTTTGTGTGTGTGTGTGTATACAGGGTGTTTTAAAAAACATCGCGAAAATGGAAAGGCAATTCAGACATTCGATAACCATTCAAAACCACATGGAACATAGGCGCGCAGATGTCATTTAACACAATACGTAATACAAAGACAACGAAGAAGAATCCTCCTACAATAACTTATTTAGGAACAATACTACTACAGTAGATGCTCAAAGCTTTTGCCAAACGCACTGACACACGCATTATATCTACGGTGCATGGACTGCCGCAGCTTCTCAAAAATACCTGGTGTATGACGCAACCAGGTGTATTTTTTATTATTATTCATTTACAAGGTGTATTTTTATTATTCATTTACAAGGTGTATTTTTATTATTCATTTACAAGGTGTATTTTTATTATTCATTTACAAGGTGTATTTTTATTATTCATTTACAAGGTGTATTTTTATTATTCATTTACAAGTGTGTGACACAACAACTCCCTGTAGCGGCTACAGACGGCGTTTGCACAACTATGTTCCCTTGTGATTTTGGATTGTTATCGTATGCATCAATTACCCTTTCATTTTGGTGATGCTTTTTTATTTTTTGACTATATAAAAAGTTAATTTTTTTATTTTAATAACTGTACAACCTCTTGCAACATGAATGATGCCTCTGGGTACTAAACGCTATTTGGATACTTGTTCTAATTGGAAGTATGCCCTAGGATCAACGGTTCGCTGTAAAATGTCATGCGCCTTGTTACCTATGCACCCTGTATATATGAAAGGAGAAAAACAAATTCTTTTGAGTCTACATTTTGGCCAGGTAAAACAACACTGATGGTAATATGGCCAATGAAGTCATTCATTTCTTTAACTTACTTAATTTCAATAAATCTACAGACTTTTTCAATGAAAAAGAATATTGAAAGAAGGAATTAAAAAATAACGGAATAAAGAAACTACAAAAACTTATCTTCCTAACTTTGAAACGAAAATTAAAGCAGCGAAACAAAACTCGAAAGGCTTTGAATGAGCAAAGAAGCAACAACACTGAAAAACATAATACATATTCTCATTTATGACGCGAAATAGATAAGAAGAGAAGTGAAGCACTTCCTTACGCAACTGTCTGTAGGAAAAAACAGTTTATATATGTTCCTTAATGTGAATAAAATAGTCAAAATTGCTATAATATTATCGAAAAAATCCAAAAAAAAAACCTCTTACTGATAAAAAAAATGTTTTCTCTGTTCAGAATCGTGGCTATCGATGAATGCGACAACAAATTACGATTACTGAATAACATGGAAACTCCCGCAAAAATACACTATGCAGTTACATTCACACACAAATTCAATAACCCTTTAATTGGCAAGCATCGAAATATCCAGAGGAGAAAACATTTGAGGGTTTGTATGAAATAAACCCACAAACCCTTTTGAAATTGCAAATGATATAAGGAGTAAAATTTGTTTATATCTTTGTTGTGCAAGAAAATATATCTGTATTTCGACATATCAGACTATAGTTTAACATTTTAAAGTAATATATTTGGTGTGACTTGCCTGCAGCAATTGTAGTAAAATATATCTATGTATGTTGCCAGAAATTCTTTTTGTAATGTATCAATACGACCCATGGAAGGTTATTTATATCCCTTTGGGTCGAAAAGTATTTGTTTAATTTTTTTTGTCTGTTTTGTCCATTGTGCTGTTTGTTCAATTAAAAAAAAATGATGTACCCTGAGTGCTATTACATGACAAAAAAAAATATTATCAATATTTAAAAAAATATGGGATGTTGCACTTCAGGGAACACACTGTATCTATATGATATACATAGATTTGAATAGTTTAAAAATGTGATGTATTGTTTGCCAACTTACTTTTTTTATCATTGTTGAAGAATGCACAGCAATACGTCTTCTCCACACATGGGTATTTGACTCCAAAATTCAAGGGTCAAAAATTGTTCTTGCTTGGCTTTTCAAGAAATAAGAGACGTACCTTAGAGCTATTCTGCTGGAAAGTAAAGAAACTTCCTGAACAGCTCACAAGTGAAAATCGAATGCTAGGAATTTCTTAGAAGCATCGATGCTGAAACGAGCTCATATTCAATGTCGGTATTTGTAAAATATAAAATACTTATGTGTTGTAAGCTTGAGACCAACGCGACCAAATAAAGGGTTAAAGAGAAAAACCCATTCAATATCACCGAGTGGATTTTCTGAAAAAAATGCGCTAGTAACATAAACTGCAGCCCTGTCGATTGGTGAGGACGAGGCAGCAAACTCGATAAGATATGTAACTACTTCTATACTGAAGGATGTCCAGAGGTGTCAGGATTTCTATACCGTGCAGAAAGAGGTACAACAGAAACCCCACGTACAGCATCACAGGAAGTACTATCACAGTCATGTCCAGCCACAGTCATGCTATCCAGAAATCCCCAAGCATCTCGGTGAGACATATGAGACAATTTCACTACTCGCGTCAACTCGTTCCTTCATGTCAATAACACATCTTTGCATTCTATCCTTTACGTATAGATTTCGTTCAAAGTTTAAATAGAAAATATTGCATCCGTAATGAAACGAAAATATAAAAACACGATTGTCGATGAAAATTGGGCGTATTTTTTTTTACGGATTATATACTCACTCTAAAAAAGTGCAGAAAAATAATAGTTTTACAAGGCCGTTTGTGTGTGTGTGTGGAATTGTCACACTTGCCAAATACTACGGAATGTCCGTAGTTTCTACGGATTTCTACCATAAAATACCGAGTTACGGCAAATCACGAAAAGCTACGAAAGTCTGCTTTTTCAAAAATATGACATAAACAATTTTTCACTGAAAATTTCACTGAATTCTATTATTCTATCGAGTACAAAATGTGACGTCACGCAAAGACCGCATCTCCAAAGAATATATATCGAGCTGAATTTGAAGTGAAGCAACCTTGTTAATAGCCGTTATAAAGTCTTGCTTTGTTTTGGTGTCCGCACATCCGAATCCCCAGGTGGGCCCTTTTAATTGCTGAATAAAAAAAAAACCAAATGGCCCAAAGCTTAATAATTAATCAATTTCTTCATAACAATTGTTAAGGATAAATTTCTCAAAAAAAGGAAAAAAAACGGGAGTCGAGAAAAATGTCGATGACGACGAAGCAGTGACAACATCCTGTTCCAAAAAAAGAACGAAGAACTTTCAGTGATTTCCTAAGGAATATTTACGGCAATAATGTCTCAACTAAAACGATGTTACTTTAAATTTTCGTCAGAGCTGGGTAAATGCTGATATGTTCAAGTTCAGGAAGGGCCTGGTAGCCCAGGTCGATAAGATGCTCGCCAAAGTACCAAAGGATGTTTAGAGGAAAGTTCGATACCCGGTTCGTCCTTGTCAGAAAGTTTCCTGACAAAGGGGTACAACAAAAACGGTGACAAGACCGCAGGAAAAAATTGCTACCGCAAGGTGTCCCCCATCGAGGGGTTAGCGCACAAACCTTGCGATGAGCATAAAAAACAAGCCTGCCGTTCGGAATCAGCCATAAATTGTAGGCCCAGCTCTAAAATTAGCCCTTGTGTGCAGAAAATGACCGTGGTTCGACAAAAATGATCAAGTTCATGAAAATTGATTTGAATTTCAAAAATAGTCATGAGGAAAAAAATTGTCGGGGTGAGGGTCTCCTTCCCGTCGGCGAACATTGCCACTATGTAGAGACTTGGTTCCAAGGTTGCCATGTATTGGAATTGGTGTTAAACTGCAGGTTTCGGAGAAACTAGCCCTCGTGACCTGATAATGAACATGGCACGACAAAAGTTATCAAATAGTCAACGGGTGACAGCTGTAGTTTTTAATATTAAACTTATATTGTTTTTCTTTCTTTCCCCGTATATAATTATCAACTATAATTATTTTTTTTTAACGTATCGAAATTTTTATATATGAATCAACACTAATTTTAACGATAACTACCGCAAACCATCTGATAAACAGTGATCATTTTCGGATTCAAAACTGCAGAATATTTATGGAGAAAAACGATAAAGAAACCAGTACAAGCATGTTAAGGAAATTGAGAGCAGCCACAAAAGATAGAAAAGCTTTCAAGGATACGAACAGATGAAACAAAGCAATCTCTCTACAAGATACAAGAACAATCCTCATTTCTGCCCCTTAAGTACAATGTATGTACGCGACTAGGTTACTTGAAAAACTCACCGTACGTAAGGTAACCCTTTCGAACGCGATGCGGCGTAAAATAGGTCATCACCAAAAAGAAATGAGACAGACAACGTAGGTCAACGGCAGTCTAGCAGATTATTTTGCTATTTATCCTTCCCTCCCGTTCCTACCATTTTCCATCAAACCTTTTTGTTGTATTTGCTAGTAATAATAACCGTTTCGATGGCGATCAAATCGCACAATTTCACTACTCGCGTCAACTCGTTCCTTCATGTCAATAACACATCTTTGCATTCTATCCTTTACGTATAGATTTCGTTCAAAGTTTAAATAGAAAATATTGCATCCGTAATGAAACGAAAATATAAAAACACGATTGTCGATGAAAATTGGGCGTATTTTTTTTTACGGATTATATACTCACTCTAAAAAAGTGCAGAAAAATAATAGTTTTAGAAACGCACATCGGTAGGTGGCTTCAATTATGTTGTATTTTATGTCTTATTTGAGGTGGTTAAAGCCAGAGTATTGTAAGTCGATTAATTCTCATTTTGAAAAAAAAAAAAAAAAAAAAAAAGAGTCCCGTGTAAAAAAAATGTGAGACCGCAACCTAGTGGCGAACTATTGAAGCTGAAATTTGGCTAATTTTTCTTTCAATAGTTTAGCACGTTTGGATTGCATTTCTGAACTTGAGTCAGAATTGTTGAAAATGCGACTTGAACCCCCCTCATTTAATGGTAAAAATTGAAAATTTTTTAAACAAATGTATATTTTTCCATAGGATAAAATACATTAAATTCTATTTTAATCTTGACAACTGGCGAAGTAAATCATTAGTAATATACATAATATAATATATATCAAATAATAATGTAATCAAACATTATATGTCCACAAAATGTCCAATAACTTAAAATTATTTTATATGGTACTGTACCTTTTTTTTACTCGAAAACGTGATTCATTTATGTACCATAAAGAGGAAATAACAAATGTAAGAAGATTAATGATAAAATTTTGATATTATTATTTTTGACTGGCATAACTCAGGGCTGCACAAATTCCAGGCACCACGCCGGTTCCAGGTTCCACGCCGTGGAAATAAAAAAATTGGTATGGCACCTAAAATTTTCTATGTGTGATTACTAAATTAGAGCAGCGGTCTTAAACCTTTCAGACTTTGCGGCCAAATTAAGACAGACTTATAGTGAAGTCCGCAGGTGGTGGGCAGAGATTGTTTTTCTGTGGAAACCAACTTCGAGGAGCAAATGCGAGCCGATCTCCCTTTTAAAAGGTCTCGCCACAGAGAGCAACAGGCCTTAATTAATCAGTCATTACACTTCACTCGTGGTTAGCAAAATTGACAGCAGATGGCAGCACTGCAGATAACAATCATTAGACAGAAACAAACTTCACGTTAGGTTCACAACACGTGCACACACATTCCGGTATGTACCAATTCATTAGAAATTCTGTAGAACAATGTGTACGAGGTGTATGCACGGTTAAGTAGTAGTGAACTTAGCAGGCCCTCAACTCTCATAGCAGTATCTAGAATTGCAAGATTCATAAGGTACGATACGATGTCAAGTACAGTGGCGGTTAGGCTAATGACCCTTGACTTGAACAGGGATTCCTAGACTATTGAAAGCTTTTACATGTTCTGAAATAATTTCTTTCATCAATGATGAATTTCCACAAATTCTGAAATTCGGTTCTTTCATTCAATATGAATTTCTTTATTCAATAATAATTTCCTTCAGTTAATATGAATTTTTGTCAATTCCGAAATTATTTCTTTCACCAATTCTGAAAAAATTCCTTTCGTAACATCTTGAAATTATTTCTTTCATTAAAGGGTTTCCAGTATTTCTGTAAAATCTGAAACTATATACCTCTTTGGATGCCGACTTTTCCCTCCCGGAATATATGAAATCGGGGGGGGGGGTAAAAGTTTCGAATAATTTTGTTTTTATTGAATCGTTTTTCGTGGTTAAATAGATATTTTCTCGAAATGTTCGGCGGGATACGGAAAAAATTCTGAGGGTCACATTTAGCCCCTGGACATTTGTTGAAGGCCCTGAATTAGAGGCTGAGGACAGCACAAATTTTTTTGGAATTTATATCTCAACGTGGGTATTTAAAGTCCCAGAAAATTTGACAAAAAAATTAATCATTGATTTCTCTTTTTTTTTCTTTTCGATTCGCGTATTTATTTAGTGTTTAACATGGATTGATATCGGTCTTCTGAACGTATCATGTGATCGTTATTGAACTGCGCCTTTTCCGGCATGCCAGAATGAACCAGACACCGACATTCAAAAAGCTGGTGTTCTCCTGATTTTTGCGGCATGCCGGCTAATGTTGGGGAACACGCTATCAACAGAAATATATCCTTTTCTTGAAGAATGAATCTTAAGAAACACCTGAACATAAGTATCCACTTAATATCTATCCACTTAAAAATTCGCAAATTATTCACCATTTTTATATTCCCCTGAATACTTTCCGAATAATTTTCCTGATTTATATAATCTTGTTTTGATATTTCGCGCACAAAAGTAATATAAAACTTGAATAATCTTTCGATCCAAAAGCAAATGGAATTTTAAAATTTGCATGTTTTCTTTCTTTTCTTCTTTTTTTTTGAGGGCAACATGTTTACCTGGTAGGATTTTATTTGAGTCCGTAGTGTGTACTTCAGAGTGTTCGGTTTTTCATGGAGGTTTTTTTTTCTGCGATTATTTGAAAGCCTGCTATACAGACATAATCGACGGACGAGAATTCTAAAAATCACGGTGTTAACTGGAGCAGAAACGGGGCAAATAGTTACAGAAGAATTCACTGCCTTTGTAAGCACACACATACAATCACGCACGACCTGTTCTCAATGACCTTGAGATAGCCGTGAAAAACACTGCTTTAGGGCTTCGCTAGACATCATTCCTGAAAATACGAATCAAGCACCGTACGATGAATAAATGAAAATTTTTGAATTTTTGACTAAGACAAATGCAAAATAAAAGTACCGTAGAACCTTGATTATACGGGAAGCGATTTACCCGGGATAGACACGAAATTATTGCACAAATAAAGTAAAGGTTCAGCAAAGGGCAATATTATTTAGTAATTAGAAGAAGGTTTTAATATATTGAAGATACGATTAGTTGGATTATTCAAACTTGCGTAAACATTAGTTTTTAATGACAAATAAAAAACGATTAGCGGATAATGATGATTAGAGCCCGGATTATATGCACTAAAATGGTGGCACATTATGATCTAAAAATATGCAAACATGCACTTGAAAATGCAAAAATATGCACTTGAAAATGCAAAAAACGCACTTAAAATAAAAATGGGCACTGAAAATCCCAAAATATGCATTAAATACCCCAGAAATATGCACTAGAAATCTTGAAAAAGTAAAAAATTCCGAAATACGTACAAAAAAATGAGAAAATATGCATTGAAAAAAATCACCATGCAAAAAAAAGCAGATGTTTTTTAAAAGGCATTTTTTCTATTTCTTAGTGCATATGTACTTTATTTCATTTAGAAAAAAATATCCCCTCATATATATATATATATGCAAGTAACTTCTACATATTTTTTAATTATGGGCTCTAATGATGATTGTCTATTATGACAACGTCTAAGAAACCAAATTTTTATTGCTTCGCTTACCGTCAGGTAAATACCGACATTTGACTTGAAGGGGGCCGTTAAAAAATGGTGCCATTTAGGACCACTCCCCTATCCAAATACAAAGGCCACAAAAGGTAAAATGCCGAACGAGGTGGTTGAAAAAACATGCCCATAAAAAAATATGAATGTCAAATGAGGAGCTTATTTTCAAAAGGGAACATTTCCACTTTTTTCCGAAATGCACGTTTTAACGGTTTATGAATCTTTGAGATAAGCTCTGTCAGATTATGCAACCGGGATTATTCAAATATGAATATTTTTGGTAGACATTACAATGTAAAGTTAGTCGTTTCTATCGAAAGGAAACATATTCGCCTTACACTTCGGTATTTTTGATCTGTCGATAACGGACACACGTGGAACCGAAAATTTTGTCCACTAACGAGGAGTGTCCGTTAATGGATAGTAAGATACATTGAGTCCCATCGATGTAATTTAAAATTGTGTCCGTCAGTGGAGGTGTCCGCTAACAGGAGTGTCCGTTATGGGAGTTTCCACTGTAGAATGATCGCATTTCTTATGCTAATGACGAGAGGGCGGGCTAGTTAAAACCTTCTGGAATCAACAGGTGACGTAGAATTTTCCAATTTTTCAGATTTGACGAGCTCAAATTTTAATCAAAAAAGGTAACATTTCCAATAATTTTAATCAAAAAAGGTAACATTTCCAATAATTTTAATCAAAAAAGGTAACATTTCCAATAATTTTAATCAAAAAAGGTAACATTTCCAATAATTTTAATCAAAAAAGGTAACATTTCTAAAATTCAAATGTGGATAAACCCTCTTGAATATTGATCAAGAAACATAGTATTTAAATATTCTTCTACCATTCTTAGATGCTGCTACCTGTTGGGTTATTTTATACTTTTGCTATTTACTTCTACTATAAATTTAGCAAACGTGGAAATGTTCCCTTCTGAAAATAAGCTCCTCAAAATATAACTAAAATAAGAACAATCATCACAAAAAAAAAAAAACAATACACACTAAAATGAAACTAACTTGATAAAATACATTGCCCATAAAAGAATTATGGTTGTGTTATCTAAGTATATGGATAGCTTTTCAATTCATTCCATTACAACATTGTATTTCTTTTTAAACGTGTCAATTTTGGTAGGATTCACGAACGGTAGAGTTCATGATAAGGATCAAATATGTTTGGTTTATTAGTGAATAAATTGTTAAATTTAGGGTATAAAATTATGAGGGTCCGAGCAAAGGACTTATATACTGATGCGGGAATCGGGCACGATTTGCACAATCATTATGTAATTGCATAAATAAGGTTTCTTTTTGTATTTTCACTTCCGTTAGTTTAAATCAAGTTCGATTGAATAACATCAGTATTCATTTTAAACCAGCAAAGTGCATGAAGTGCATTTTTCAAGCTATTCTGTGAATACTACTGTGTTATAACTCATTTTTTAGTCTTCGCGGTTTAACCATGATTTTTGGTTACCACTATCACCCACCCACCATCATTACCCGGATAATCGAGGTCCTATTGTATTTGTAGCATAGGCTTTATTTAGCTATCATTTTTCAAGGGCGTGGGGGGGGGGGGTGGTCGATTTTCCAGTGATTTATAATATCTTCTTTCGCGCTTATCGAACTACAGTGAAACCTCTCGATATTGGACAGACACCATCGGACCGACATTTTTGTGCACCAACGGGGAGTGTCCGTTATGAAGGTTCCAGTACAGTCGAATCCCGTTATAACGAACTCCAAAAGACCGAAGAAATCACTTTGCTATAAGGAAATTTCGTTATAAAGGAAGTCCAAGTTTTTGTATTGCTCCTATGTAAACTTATCTGGGGGATTAGAAAAGTGTTCATTAAAACGAGATTTTTTTTGCTATAACGGTATTCGTTAAAACGGGATTCGGCTGTATTTCATGAAACAGGAAACCTGCGTATGCAAACTGCAAATAATAGTTGTATATAAAGTAGTTCTTCTTAGTTAGTCCGCTAATCTATTTTAAACCTTATTATTTACACGTGTACACAAGATGTTTCACTAAAAGTGTACGAAAGGAATAGAAATTCTACGATTGGTTCCTTTTAAAATGCAAGTAAAATATGAAAAATCATCAGCAAAGACAGGAGAATTGGTTGAAGCTGCCAAAAATTATAAGGGGAATATAAAATTTAAAACTTTTATACGGTCCTCAATCAAAAAATTGTGATGTAGTAAAGATTTCGCCTCTGTTATACCAAAAGAAATTTATCCCGTAACAGATGGTAAATATAAATTATCAAATTAAAATTAATAGCTTACAAGGTGTTAAATCAAATTTGTGATAATTATTTGAGCTATTTTCTTTCCAACAACGGAAAATTACATACGTTCATTATTATTAGCGAAGAAAATAATTTACGATGTTATCACCACATTGCCTTTTCAAACACACAGATTGCTCATACATAAAACTTGGCATACGGGCAATTATTTTTCATATCTTTTCCGCCACCTTGTTTGCCAAATTACTTATTTGTCCAAATTAATATTTAAAAAAAAATAAATTAGAACAAATGTTTCATTTGTGGAATTCAAACGATTGGATGGAATAATAGGTAGAAAAACCACTTTTTAATGCATTATGTGGCTGGGAACACATCCAGATAAACCATGTATATGTTTATGAAGATGAAAGGCAATAATATGGTCAGTGTAAAAATTTAGCGACTAAATTGCCAGTGTTTTAACATATTACTTACGGCGGGTATGAATGTGCGAGTTTTCGAATCTCTTTCATTTTACTGGTGCGGCTTATCCACCGGAGTGACACCCGTAATGCTGCCCGCAAAGCTACAGCTGACTGATATGTTGGCCACCCCTGCTTTATGGTGATCCTTTTTCCAGACACTTTATTGTGAACCCTGATAATCGAAACTGGTTTTTTTTATATCGATAAATTCGATTAGGGTATCGATGGGATTGTTAGCAAATTCGTAGATGCCGTGAAGCTAATGGGGGTAGTCGGGAATCAAAGTGATAGGGAGTTCCTCCAGACCAACTTAAACAGGGTTGGAGCATGGGCAAATGAATGGAGCATGACGTTTGCCGTTGACAAGTGCATGGTCGCTCATTTTGGTTCGAACAGCCCCCGTTTCTCTTACGAGTTGAATGTTGAATGGTGTCACTATACACACACAAAGGTTTTTAACAACTGGCTGATGCGAAGATAATTTGGAAAGAGAGAAAATTCAACTGCCCCTGCGGGGAATCGAACCCAGCCAAAGTTGTGAGCTTTGGCCTGAGTTAGGTCCGACCGTCCATGTACGGTCCCGTTCTGTGCACACGAGCTCCAAGGAAAGATTGAGAGATTCGTTGCCTCTGTAGTCTAGTGCAGGGCCGTCTTAAGAGCATCATGGGCCCCCGGGCCAAGTGATTTCAGTGATTATGACCTGACAAATTCTTGAAAAATTCAACTGCTTCTCATTTTTCTGAGCCCCCGGGCCCTGCCCGGGTGAGCTTATGCGTTAAGACGGCACTGGTCTAGTGGTCTAGGGCGTTCACCCGGAAAGTGAAAGGACGTGGGTTCGATTCCCCGCTGGGCAGTTGAATTTTCTCACTTTCCAAAATATATCTTCGCATCAACCAGTTGTTAGAAACCTTTGTATTGATAAACGGAGAGGATGATGTCACTCCCGAATGAAACTAGGGTCACCGATTTGTGAATTCTCATTGACGAGCGGCTTAGGTTTTCTGAATATTGTTCAGCGGTGGTCAAAAAAGCGTACAGATGCTCGGTTTCATTTTCAAAAAACTCATTCTTTCGAGGCTTAGTTCGTCCTCGCCTGGAGTATGCTGTAAGTGTATGTCCCTCTGCATAGACCTCTAAAGACCATACCCACAGAGGGACATAGACTTGGTTGAAGGCGAGCAGAGAGGAACTACGCGTATCCTTGTTGGCACACGGGGCTTGGGTTATGCAAACACCAAACACGGACCCCGCTCAGTCCTTTGTGGGATATAAGCAGGTCACCTTACGGCTGGGCCATGCTGGAAAAAGGAAAGCCCCGCCAGCCACCAAGAACACCGGTCGAACGCCAGCCAGCATCGCACCACCGGACCCCGACCCACGCAAAGGAGGGCTTGGGTTATGCAAACATCAAACATGGCCCCCACTCTGTCCCTTATGGGATATAAGCAGGCTACCTTGCGGCTGGGCCATGCTGGAAAAAAGAAAAGCCCCGCTAGCCACCAAGACCACGGGCCGACCTCCGACCCACGCAAAGGACTACAAACACTAACATCAAACATGGCCCAGCTCTGAAGCAGATTACCTAGAGGCTGGGCCATGCTGGAAAAACTCTCTTGATGTCCGGGCCCGGCAGGAATAACAGTTCTATGTGTTAAATTAAAATATGAAGAATAATCAACAAGAAAAGAAAAAATTTAGCTCTGATAGCCAATGCTATCAAAATAATAAAAAAACTTGATTTTTTTAACGAAACCGATTAGATATCTTAAATTATGTACATAATATATATGTATATATATATACATAGTCGAATCCCGTTATAACGAATTCCAAGAGACCAGAGAAATCACTTCGTTATAACGAAATTTCGTTATGAAGGAATTCCAGGTTTCTTGAATTGTTCCTATGTAAACTTATCTGCGGAATTAGAAAAGTGTTCGTTTAACGGGATTTTCGCTATAACGGTATTCGTTAAAACGGGATTCAGCTGTATAACATTTTGGATAAGCAACCATATATTTAAAAATATTTAAATAAATATTTTGATCGCATTTTTTGGTATGGGGAAATAAATACAAGTCGATTCAACGAAAAATGGCGATTTCAGTTTCAAATTGAGTTTGAAGAACAACAAAATTTATTGTCTCCACTATGAACAGTAGTTTTTCGTATTCTTGAAAGCAATAGCTCTTTTCCTCACAAGTACGATTTTGGAGGAGTTTCTACTAAAACAAGTAATAGTATCATCGAAAGTAGTTTCGAAACAAGTGACTAACTTGAAATAACAGATTTGTTTTAAAAAGTGACAAGATCCAAGTGAACAAAATTCCAGGTTTTGACAAAATATAATTAGCATATTAAATTGCTTTAAGTTATCCCCTACATTTGTTCACATCTAGCGAAAAGTGCTTGAAAGGAATATAATAAATATTTGTAGCATCAATTAATATTACATAGTTAAGAAAAATATTGGATTAATCAGTCGATTAATCGATTTAAAATTTTTTGCTAACCAGCTAAAAATTTTAATCGATTCCCAGCCCTAATTTTTTCCCAACAATAATTTGGATAGGATTAATGACTCTAAAAATTTCGGTTTTTATCACCGATACTTTTTCACATTTTACTTCAATTTTAAAATGGATTTCGAAATTATTTTCCGTTTGGGACACTCTTCGTGAAACAACAGGTGTATTTATACAAATAAAGAGATAATTAAAAATATAATATCATAATTTAAACAAAAGTAATTACATTGAAACGAAAATAGTTACAATATAAACAAAAGTAATTATAATTCTTGTTATTGTCAAGCGCCAGTATGTAAGTTCGACCAAAAAAAATTCGGACAAATGCAATGTAATTGATATCGACGGCCCAGTTTAAAAAAAAAAAGCAATTACTCAAAATACCATGTTTTGAGATAATCTCCATTTTAAAGATTCACTTTGTTGGAACTGAATAGGAATCGCTCGACTCAGATTTAATTACAGTAGGGAGCGTATAAGCAGAGTTGGGAGTTGTTGCTGTTTTGCAATATGTAGAGGCATTGTCTACCGTTCTCATGGTGTGCATAACTCAAAAATGCAGTTTTCTGAGTTGTTGCTTTTTTGAACTGGGCCTTCGATATGCGCAAGAAAATAAAATTCAAACTTTTAAAATGAATGAAAATGTAAGTAAAAATATAATAATCGTATAACAAACAGAGAGTCAAGTTTAAAAATATCATCAAAATTAGCAAGAATAATTTAAATAGACCAAAGTCATAAGGAATAATGCAGAACGTTTCTAAGAATGAACGCTAAGAAGTTACATTTGTTTTCTCCATCGTATTTCTTTCACCTTGTCCAGTCATTCTGTGAAAAACGTTTGACTTCAGCGTATTTACTAACTCTGGGTGCTCATTTTTTTTATTTCAAAATTTCTGTATGAAATTTTTTTTTTTTGGTTATTCATACATTTTCAGGTTTGTATTCTCTCATATCAAGTTGATTAAATAAAGGATTAGATAAATAAATAAGAAATAACGTGAAATATGTAGAACTCCAAAAATTGTATGCACGCATTTGTTTTTCAAATCGCACTTCATGTTACGCACGCAAGCACGCTTATGGTTATAACTGTTGTGATTTGTATTTTTATCTGATGATGATGATGTGTGACTAAGGGTGGCATTCTGCGATATGGTTTAAAGTATAGTCGCAACTTTTGGGTAGGAGATTGACAAGGATTGGCTAAATTCAGGTTTTTTAACCAGTCCGTGTCGATCGTCTATTCAAAAATTGTGACTAGTTTAAACCAGCGGTTCTCAACCTTTTTTGACTCGCGGAGCCCTTTCAGTATATAATTTGTATGGCGGAGCCCTGTTTGACTCGAGGAGCTCTTTTATGTACATAATTTTTATGGCAGAATCTTGCATAGGTCTCTCTTATTTACTTATCTATCAAATTTACTGATTCATTTTATTTTCCTCGAGTCGTCGCGGAGCCCCTGAGTGGTGCACAAGGAGCCCTTGGGGCTCCGCGGAGCACCGGTTGGGAACCGCTGTTTTAAACCATCAGGTCTTACTCTTTCATGCCGGTGAATTTCTTCTTAAGTCATTTATACTCTCTGCTCAAGGTTAAATTCATGTGAATAAATCGTTTTTTTATCAAGAGAAAGTATGTATTTCCGTTTATGTTTTGATGTAGAAAAGTTCATATTAATCATATTGTCACTCTTTTTTTCAATCGTCAACGTTATCTATTTTTGTGGGATATTTTTAGTCTGATTGAGAGGAATTATTTATTGGTTATTTATTTATTATTTGTTGGTTTTCTTTGGCTTTCAAAGTTTTGTAAACTTTTTTAAAACTATTTTTAAGCAAATTGCGTGGGAAAATTAAAAATTATACTTAAAAAAAAAGATATATGGCACGGGGGGAAATAGATCCATCGATAAAAGAAATCATGGATAGTTTCAAAACTTGGAGTAGTTTTCAATAATTTTGGCCGAAATCATAAGTATCACGTTGGAAAAGTGATAATTAAAAATCACGATGTATTTAAACTAATGGTTTCAATTTTTAAAATGCATACTTTCTTCCCTATTCGAACTGATAATATGATTCATATTTAAACTGCATTGTATTTTCATGCCGCAATCAGTACGTTAACTGGTCTAGCAAAATACTTTATTTTTATTTTTTTGAAAAGACTAATAATAATAAACACGAAAAACATATCAATTGGAACACGCGGAAATAAATTAGCAAATCGAAAGCACTAGATCAGCAAGGGCTAATTTGGGCGTTGTCGGAGTCCTAAGGGAGTGGCTCAGAATATATCTTGAGGCATCCGAAGAGCTAATAATGTGCAAGAAAGTGCAACATTGGCAGCATACAGCGTAACAGTGTTATCGCAAGAACATAAAAGTGAGATAATGTTAAATCAAGAATTATTGCTAAAAAGTTGCTAAAAGTGCTTCACTCAAATATTGGAATGAATTTTTAATATGGTATAACAAAATTAATATGACTAATGTAAAAATATATAAGCAGAAAAAAATGCACGATCAAATATGAGATGATTTCTCGCTAATATTTAATAATGCAAAATATATTAATATATGCAAAATACTGAAAATCATGGTTGCTCAACGTTCTTGAGTGATTTGAAATTTCCGTGGACCACTTGCTTAGTTTGATAAATGTGGTAGGCCGCAATAAAATAATGTTTCATGATTTCAACTTGTGTCTTTTTTTTTTAATTTTATATTGCATTGTGAAAATTTCAAAATAAAAACCAATATTTTTATTTGGGAATTATATACGATAGATGATGGAGCAGTTTCGATCACAGGCGTGGTAGAATCCATAGTTGAAGTTGCAATCGAAGAGGCTCCAATGTTGGATAATTAGTGCTTCATCACCAGCACATAAAAAAGACCAAACGATAATAGTATAAATAAACGTTCTGTTAATTTTCACCAAAATTGGGTGGTGCTAGATGAGTAGCAGGCCACGTCAGAAGACTCCGAGGGCCACAGTTGGCTCGTGATCTAAGGGTTGAGCATATTGTCTTTACATGGTCTACCGCAGCGATTCACAACTTTTTTTGACTCGGGGAGCCCTTTTTAGTATACAATTTTAATGGCGGAGCCATGCAAGCCTTCTTTTTTATTTATCAATTATACTGATTTATCTAATTTTCCTCGAGCGGCCACGGAGCTCGGCTACGCAGAATGCCGGTCGAGAACGTTGGTCTACTGTATTCATACACGACGATAAACGTGTTCAACAAACACAGTTACGTTTATACGAACCGCCGTTGTAATTAGCAACATATCATTCCTTAACATTGTAGAACGAATAAACATAGAAAACAAAGTTACGGAAGTGGTAAACTCTTGCAGTGAGAATAACTGAGCATTTTAAAGTTAAGCCCAAGAACTACTGAATCTAAAAGTATAAAAGTACGTGGAAAAAGAAGTAAAAGAGTGTCTTTCCTATTTACTTTTCGTGACTGATGATTAAAATGCAGCAACCACGGGAAGATAAAAATGATTCACTAAAAAAATCATTGTAGAAAAAAAAGTGAATATCCTTGACAAAAAATAACAGAATTACGTAGCATCTGATAATTAAACAAACAAAAAAAACTTCAGCATAAATGATAAATTTTATCGCTAGAGCCCGGAAGTTTATGTACTAAAAATGGTAAAAATACTAAGGCGAAAAATAACTAAAAATGCTTAAAATAGACACCGAAATCATTTATAACTAATGGAAGAAAGGAAAAATAACTAAAGCTAAAATACTGTATTAAGAGTCTGAAAACCGACCAAAAACTGCTCCGCCTACTGTATTTCATTGGTAGTTTAACTCGGATAATATTCCAGGGCATATTCCTTTTTGAGTTACGAATAATTATCGTTTATTTTTTGTATTATTTGGAATACAGAATTCATAATCGTTTTTATAATTGAACCAAAGCTACCTAAAAATTTAACTTTTTTTTCATTTATATTACCACACGTGCGGGACTCCTTCAAGTGCTGGATCCGGTGCGGCTACATCTGTCACACACTTCGGAGGACTACTGTGCTCAATTTAATCGAATACCGAATATGTACCTAAAATACAGCCTAAATAGCCATGGTTGTTTTGCAGTGCATTTTGGTGTAAAAAAATCCAAACAGCATGGGACCCAGGGTCAAAGCCTTGTCAGCTCCTACCCCACCCTGTATGAGTCATGACAACAACTGATGCGACATTCTCTCAGAACAGTTATCGGTCAGCTATACATATACAATGCAGTCCAATGCGTGAGCAAGGCATGTTATGTGAAGCGTGAGAGAAACAAACTTCTAATTTTTCTCATACATTGACTGCGTTCTTTCGAAACAAAAACATTCATGTCCAACACCCAGTCAGTGCCGTCTTAAGGCATGGGCCCACCCGAGAGCGGCCCGGGGGCCTCACAAAAATGAAATGTGGTTGAAATTTCCGAGAATTCACCACATAAGGGCCAATATATCGCCACGTACCGCTTCAGAAAAATCATTTGGCCGGGGGCCCATGATGCTCTTAAGACGGCTCTGCACCCAGTGTCGTCTTGACGCATAGGTCCACCCGCGCACGGCCCGGGAAGCCCCAAGAGAGGTAGAAGCTTGACAAAAATGAGATCTGGTTGAAATTTTCCAGAATTCAAGTGATTTCTGAGGATACGTAGGGTATCAGAAAAATCACTTTGCCCGAGGGTCCACGATACTCTTAAGGGTAGATTCACATCTACAGACACGAAACATTCTTTAACACAAAAATGTCTGTCTGCTCCTGCACAGCCACTATACGATAGATATGAATACGTTCATTCGGTTTATGTTAAATAATGTTTGCCGTGTCTGACACGACACAGTGTGTGTCTGTGGATGTGAATCCACCTCACAGCGCTGCCAAAATGTTTTCTATCTCTCAGGGACTTACACCTATTCGCGTTTAAATGGGTCTGGGGGCGTGGTAGCCCAGGTCGATAAGATACTCGCCTAAAGTACCAAAGGATGTTTAGAGGTGTCGCGAGTTCGATACCCGGTTCGTCCTTCTCAGAAAAATTTCCTGACGCAGGGGTACAACAAAAACGGCGACAAGACCGCAGGAAAAAATTGCTACCGCAAGAAGTCCCTTTCGAGGGGTTAGTGCACCAACCTCTCGATGAGTATAAAAAACAAGCCTGCCGTTCGGAATCGGCAATAAATTGTAGGTCCGTTCTAATTAGTATAGAATTTGAAATAGTTTTTATTTCCTTCAATTGAGTAATAACGGGGCACTCACACGCACGGACCACGCCACTAAAAATTATGCTCTTCAAGATTTTTTAAAATTAATAATTTGTATTCAACAATACATAGTATAATTAAAAAGTTTATTCACGATTTTTTTTCTCGGAATCGCGGATAAAAATTATACCAATTCATCTGACTTCTAATATTCACTTGCCTCTAAAACGCTTCTCCGGCACATATCGATCCTCGAAATTTTTTATTTTTGTGTGAACCAATATAGTATCAATCCATCGATTTAGAAAATAAATAAGTTTTCTCCAAAAAAACAGGAGTTTGAAGTGGGTTTTCAAACACTAATTCGATCAGTCTACTATGTTATTTCTTTTCATACACCCACACGAGACAAATACAACCAGTTTCTAGAAAAGTATTATATTTTTATTTTAAAAATGAAGGGGACGGACGAATTTCTCTTTCGATGACTGAATGTGATTTTTTCCATTCTCTTGATTCAGTTCAGACGTCAAAATTCAACGAAACATATGAGGGGAGAAAAACAAGAAACAATAATAAAAAAAATCAGTGCTTGAATTCATTTCCGATATTCGTCGATATGCACTTCCTCCTTTTTTTTTCTTTCTGCGAAATAAAACTATATAACCAACGAATACTGAAATATTTATGATTTATAAATATTCAAGTATATTACAAATATATAAATCAAGCGAAAACTTCTGTGTATGTGTGGCCCAGAATTTTGCACTTTCACACCATTTATAACCAAGTTTATGGTTCTTGTCTTTGTACGGTCTTGGATTTTTCAGTATCATTGGGGATACTTAAATTAAGCAAAAAAAAAAAATCTAAATTTCGCAAAAAAAAATTTTTTGAATTAGAAATTTCGTATTTATTCGCAATAACGAATTCCAAATGAAAAAAATTTCACTTTCGTTCACACACACACACACACAAACAACTCGAATAAATGAAACGGTTTAAATCAAAAACTTCGCATTTAAAAAAAAAGTATCTCTATTTTCTATTAATTTATAACCTTATTTTTTTCAAATGCCTTTTATAGCATCATTTCCCGAAATTCAAAAAAGTTGCATATACAGTCGGGTACACTTATAACATAACCGGTGGATAAAAAAATACAGTTGTGAAATCCTTGAAATTTGGCCCATTCACGTCTATAGTTTTTATCTCTGTTATACCCTGCTTAAAACGTACGCTGTGAATATAACAAACTAAAAAAAATAATCCAGATATAATACTGCAAAAAAAAAACAAAAAAACAAAACAAAAATTATATAGTCAAAAACACAGCCTTTTATGGACAACATTCCTTGTATACGGGTGATATCTTAGACCTAAATTTTTTCAATAAACGCGAAAATACATGGATGGAATAGTTACACTTCCTAATCAACAGATAGCACTAAATATTATAATTGGCAAACCACCTGTCGATAATAAATATAACTATTTTGGCAGTGAAATTTTTGACATTTAATAAAATCCTGTCTTCTTGTGCAGAACTGTATCGTCTATGCTTTTCGAATTATATGGAATTTTTACTTGTTTTTATTCGTGGTCTCAATTCAAGTTGAGACTGGTGGCTAATTCAAGTGTATTATTAATTGGTGAATTCATGAACATCACAGTGGGATTATTTTTTCTGAATTTTTTAAACGTACAATACTGTCAACTTTTTTTTCAAAGGGAAAAACTATTAGCATAAACTGAAAACAATCATTAACATTTCAAAAAATACCTGCATGTTGTTGTATATATATTATCTCGTTTTCTAAATAAATTTCCAAAATTTCCAGGTACCAATCAAAAACTATATATTCATGCTATATTATATTTCAATTATGTGAGGCATAAGCTTATTTTTTCCACGCCAATCTCAATAATGCATATATATCATTGCTACGTAAACTAATTTCAACACCTCCCTATAACATACACGTCGGTTATTACATACACTTATCGAATCACCTAGGGCTATGTTGTAACCGAACTCGACTGTATTTACATCTAACACAACGCCAAAGAGGGGAAAAAGTGATGCTCGTAGTTTCCTTTTCAAGCACGCTCACAAGTACTGAGCAAAATTACGACTTTCCACTTCAAAAAGTGTAAATTATCTATATTTCACGAAAAAGTAGTAAAAAAATCAATTTCAGCATTTATTCGTCAAAGTTGGCAAATTTCGCATTTATCGCATTTATTTCGTAAATTTCGCATTTATCGCGGTTATTTCGTAAATACGAAATTTTCGTATCCTTAAGTATCATCAGTCGTTCAGCTGAAAATGGTGAACATTTTTCGCTGAAATTAGAAAGCCATCAGGGATGGGTAGAAATAGAAAAAAAATTTCAGTGTATAGCATATGGTAGTAGGCGGTTCCAAGGCGAGACAAGTGTAGGATGCGCTTTTTGAGATTAGAAACATATGAGTTTGTAATCTTACTCTCACTACTTTTCCAACTGCATCGAAAGCACCACTCTAGCATCTCATTTTGATTACACTAGTCTACAAGGTTTTTCTAACATGGAAAAATTTAGCTGTTCTTAATTAATTTTTGGGTGTTCATTCCAGATCTGACCTTAGAAAATGGACATTACATCCTGTTTTTTTGTTATATGGTATTTAATATTGAATGTCTTTCAAAATTTATATATTTATCATTATTATATATTTATCGTTATTATATATTTATAATATATTAATTATATTAAATTATATAGATTTATAATTGTGTATATATTTATAATTATTATTTATACTGATTGATGTATAGATGTATATTCTTTAACACATTTAGTGCTTACTCTGTTCTTTTACTTAAAGTTTGATCACAAAAAATTGTCTACGGTCGACTAAACAGGCCCCAGCCTCTTGTCGACTAATAATATGCTATATATTGTAATTTTATGACATATCTTAAAGTGAAATAAAGAAAAATAAATAAAGAAATAAAAAAATTTACATATTTAGGATATATATACGTGTGAAAGGATACTAGATAATCATATTTCTACTTTTTACCATCTAAAACTTGGGGAATGGCAGCACTGATTTCATCTGTAATTGCAACCGGATTCTCCGTTTTTTTTAACTGAAGAGAAGCACAGGTTTTATGTTTATGTACAACTCCATAGTAAAAAAATGGAGCTATATAAGTCAATGTCGCACAGATACATTTTAAATCTTCTAAATAAGTTTTGCTGCTACCAGTTCACATTAAACTGGGGCTGATCAGAGGTATACGCTGTGGGGGAGCTTGTGCCCCTCCCAACACGATGGAGGATGCAGGTGGGACCCTTCAATAATGAGTGGTTTGTACTGTTGGTTTGTGCAGAAAGAAGAAAACACGATACATAATACAAATACAAATACAATGCCACAACAGGCAAAATGCCCAACGAGGTGGCTGAAAGAAAAAAATGAATTATTTTTAATTCTGGAATAATGCGTATAAATTCCGTTTTGTGTATATACACGTGTACTCTATGGATATTATATGTATGTGTATGAAGAAAAAAAATTGTTTTTGCTATTTAAGATATAACGATGTATGATTATGACAAAATAACTATCGTAATAAATGTATTATAATTTTTTATCAAGAATATGCCAATTATCTTCATTTTCAAAATGCGTAAATTTTTCATTGTATATATGTATTTCAAAAAATGACCATCATGCATATACAGAAAAAGCTGTACGTAATGGAGATTTTTTACATTCATATTTTTGAATTCAGCACCCCAAAAGTAGTCTAAAAAACTTATTCCACTCATGTTAGGAAAAAAAATTAAAAATTGTTGGCCACACACAGTGTCATCAATCGTTTTGCGCGGACGCTTATATAGACAAATACAATATTTTATGAAAAATGATGATAAATAGTTGAAGTTGATTCAATTCAATAATCTGTTGAGGGAACATCGGGAACTAACTCAACCAGAACAAATAATTTTCATCAAATGATGGCTGCGAAAACCTTATCAACTATTTACATTTTTCTATTGTATATGCTAAGTTTTTAAAACATTTAGTTACACTACAATTCATTTCAGCAAATCATTTTTCAAGGGACAGCAAATAAAAGCATATAGAAAGCTTCATCACTAGGAGAAGAAGCTGAGAGCAGTGAATAAAGTAGAACATTTGTTGCATCTCCTGATGATGCTACCGCTGGTATTGAAGAAATGCTGAATCCGTACCCAAACTTGCGAAGCTCACTTAGCCCGAGAATGTTGTTATTCATTAAACTCTTTACGATCACGGGCGTAATATTACGTCCAAACACCAGTGGAATAAATTCAAACAAAAGTTCCCGTGTTTTCTTTCCTCTCTCTTCAACATCGCGAAATTTTATAGTATAACCCTTGTTTTTCCCCCCGCTTTCACTTCTGATTTCCCCCTCCCCCATATAATGTATCTTTTCATCTTTTCATGCATGTAAGAGCGAAAGGGAACACGTAGGGTGAGGGTGAAAAGAGGACTCTAAAAAATATTCTCTTGCCTACCTTATCTATTGTAATTTCTCCTTGTACAGGGTGGGCAAAAAGTCCAAAGAAACTTTAGAAATTCATAAAAACCGGAAAAATAACCGAAATAAAAAAGGGTTTGCAGGAGCATCGCTAAGGTCACGGGAATTTTTTAAGACAGGGGAAAAAAACAGACAACTGGTGCACTGACGTATACAAGTAAAAAAAAGATAGCAAATAATGAACAGATCATTTATTACAGCAGTATGTGTTCCACATGACCACCAACACAGGGGATAACACATTGCGTGAAAGAGATGCGCTTTCTACCGTCACGTATATGCAAGATGGAGCAACTAGTCACACTGCTACTCCAGTCAAGGCATTCCTGATACAGACGTTCGGGGAAGACAAAATCATTAGCAGGCGTTGCAGGTTCCCATGGCTTCCTCGGTGTCCAGATTTGACACCGGCAGACTTCTGGTTATAGGGATATTTGAAATCTCGGGTGTATCAATCTGGTCCATCCAATCTGTCGGAACTAAAAGATGCGATCCGCCTAGAGATGTCATGTATACATCTGGACCTGCTGCACTCAGCCGTTGCTGGATTTGTGACTCGCCTGCAATCTGTTATCCCCTGTGTTGATGGTCATGTGGAACACATACTGCTGTAATAAATAATTTGGAGTCATTCTGTTAGTTATTTGCGTATCTTGACTTGTGTACGTCAGCACCACCTATCGGCTGTTTTTTGAGTTATTTTTTTCTCCTGTGTTAAAAAACTTCCCGTGATCTAGCGATGCTAACCCTGCAAACCTTTTTTTATTTCGATTATTTTTCCGGTTTTTATGAATTTTTAAAGTTTTTCCGGACTTTTTGCCCACCCTTTATATTTTTTTCTCTACCCCGCCCTTCTTTTTTTTAACGTGTGTTCAGGTTAGGACAACGATACAACATTTATCGCCGATTCATCAAACAGAGATAACTCAAATTTCTTGCCAAAACCTTGCACGTGAAGTGGTTAGTAGGAGTGATGTTTCAAAGTAAAGGCCGTTTGGGTACGAGAAAAATACTTTTAAATTTGATCTTTTTCATGTGAATACGATATTTCAAATGTTATATCATGTCTCCCTTTTGTGTTGAGTTCTCACGCTAAGTTCTGAAATTCCACCAACTGAGCGGATTACTGAGCGAAGAATTCCGCTCAGTAATCAGATTTCTAAACGCATTAGAACAAAACTCAAGCAAATCAATCTTAAGTTGAGTAAAAGCCATGGCAGTCTCGTTTTAAGGCCAAAAAATGCATTTTTGGGGGAAGTTTTGGGGCTCAGAAGAATATTTAAATGGCAAGTTTACTGCAAGACACATTTTCAAAATTACGTCCTAAAATATTAAGAAACGCTACTGAACTGGCGTGAGATTTTATGCAGAAAGTTTGAATAAAGCTTGTTTTATAGTACTGAGTCTATGTAGGAAAAAAAAGATGAATGTATTAAATAAAATGGTGAAGATGTATATGTGTGCACTTGAAATCATTAATACATTTTTGTTTTCCTAATTTTCTGTTTTTTACTAACAGAGTGGTCCTTACTGTTTACCCTTCTTAGTTTTACTATACAAAAAAGAAGAAAAAAAATCCTTGAATAGACACAACAGCTGAATGCACACAAAACACTTGATAAAAGAAAAGTAAAACTTATCACCAGAAGTTGTTCCCAATGACTAAAAAAGCATTCTTCGGCACCTTATAATTTTTGGTGTCGATATTTGTGCTATCGAATAACAGTAATTTTTTAAAACATAGCGGAGAAAAACCCCCTAAAAATAATATATTTTACGCAAAGCATCGTAAATAACTTTCTAAAAAGAAAGCTGCTTTAAATAAGGTACGACAACTAACATGGGTATCAATGCCAGAAGACCAAGTAAAATAAATTAAAAAGGGGAATTATTTGTAAAATTTACCGTGTATTTATTTAGGATAACGAGGAAGGAAAAAAAAAAGATTTCTCAAAAATCGTCGACATTTTCCATGGGAAATTAGCATGGCACGAAAAAGAAAATTACGAATCTATAAAAAGTCTTAATTGAAAACCATATCAGTCTTCGTTATCCATTAATTTATTTCAAATAAGTCAGTTTTAGATCATGAGCAAACTTATTTTTGAAATGAGGGAACGTCTGTATTCTCCTTATTATTTGCTAATAATCAAAATAAAAATCGTAAAGAAAAAAAACGATCTGGGGTGTAACAGATAAAATGCAAAAAAGAAAAAGAAATTAATTTTGATTAGTGGAAGGTAGTATTTGTGCTGATAAAAAAAAGTTTTTCTATGCGTTTTATTTTTTCACCCTGAGAATACGTAATAAGGTTCCTTTTGTCGCGAGGCCTTTTTTCTGTTCTCACAGAGCAATCGTGTAGATTGCTCGTGTGAAATTACAGGTGATAATCCATACAATTGTGATAGTAATACACTACAACCAGATAAAATTTCCAGTGAAAGTAAAACAGTTGGTTTAGTTTCAATACGCGTGGGAAATTCGTAAAAACGTTTTCTTAAGTGACCTCAGATGTAGCTTTTAACCTTTAGCCTGACTATCAAATATTTCATATCAAACATACTTTTTTTTGTTATTTTACTTATGTACTTCATTTCCAAAGTTATCAATAGTTAAATAAAAATGAAAGCATTCCAAAGTTATCAATAATTAAATAAAAAGCTTTTTCACTACTTGAGACTCAAACTGTGCGTTCTTAGTTTTTTTCTGCTAAAATGTAGTACATTACAGATATTACTACAGTACTTCGTTCGTGTCTCAGAGTAATATGAGTCTAATACTATCATTTCTAGTTTCACGAATTCCCGATTTGTTGCGAACGAGAAATAGGCAGTTATTGTATGTGAATAACCTTTACGCGTGCGTGCGTGAGTGTGAGTGTGTGTTTTACACAAGAGGTGAAAGGTAATTGGGTGAGCTTCCCAAATTTATTTTATTTTTCAGGAAAAAAATCCCTTTCTTAAGCCGGTTTTAGAAAAAAAAATCAGGAGATACTCTCCTTGTTTTTTGTAATTTAATATACAGGATGTCCTAACTCGGCCTTTATCTCATCAACCGCTCGTCATAGACGAATGGTTCCGATTTAAAAAATGATCAAAATGCGTTCGAAAATCATCCTGTACCAGTTTTGAGCGTGAAAACACAATGTGTCAAAAAATAAAAAAAATCTAAATTTTTATATTTTTATAAAATTCTAAGAAATCCAATAAGAAAGTTGTTCTCTCACTCTCTCTCTACTGAGGCAAAAGAGAACTTCCATGTTTCTAAGTGCAATATTTACTGAAATATTTGAATTCAAAAATCGGAAAAAAAATTAGGAAAGAACCATAAATTAACGCACTACGCTTCTTTTCCTCATTCATACTCTTCTTTCACAAATTTTTCCAGTTTTATGAATTCAAATATCTCAGCTAATATTGCACTTCGTAACGTGATTTTTGTTGTTGTTGGCCTCACGAAAGAGAGCGCAACAACTTTTTGATTCGGTTTTTAGGACAGAGTGTCTATATAAGAATTTAATGTGTGGTTGGTATAACAAAACAAAAATTCCAGTCACAAAAAGATAAAAGTGAGTCCAGTCACAAAAAGTAAAACACGCCACTAAGAATTGTAACCCGCTGCACCCTTATCCAGTAAAAACAACCAGAGTCCCAAAATTTGAAGTGACTTTTACAATTAAATATCCACTTTCGCAAAGCCTGATAAACCTCTGCACAATACAACTGTTTTTAAAGATATATAGAAAGTGGGTTATTATATATATGGGGTCGGGTAGTATCGAATACATGGTATATTCTGTCTTCGGGCATGGCCGCCAAATGGAACAGTGATAAACTACTTCAAAATGCTTCCTGATGTTCCAATGAATGTGCTTGATTGTCATCATCACTACATCTGCTCTAAGAGAAGATTTATTTTTCGATTTCCATAGATTTACTCAGACAAGTTTTTAAAAGCGTTCATTAATTATTGGAGAAGTCCTTAATAATTTGATATTAAGCACAGTCAACAATGTACGTCGCAAGAGTTGCATTTTATTATACTGTGCTCATTTTCAAATATGGTGTGTCCGGTTTTATATGGAATACTACAAGTATCATCTAGGTTGAGCTTCGTACATCTACTGTATCACATAAAGATAGTGCAAAATACAAGTGCTACAAGACAGAAAGTTTTCGGAAGATAGAAGAGTAGAGGGTTGAGTGAAATGTGTCTTGTTCTCTGTAGGTACAAATGACTGTTCTTAGGCAGAGAAGAAAGATTACATCAGTGACTTTTGTAAATGAATTATAACACCACCACCCCATCATCAACTTAAAAAAATCAATGAATTTTGTATTTTTTATATTCATAGGCTCTAAATATTTTTTGTAATTAATTTTAGTTGTTAGTTTTCTTCATTGTGAAGAAATTATAGTTTCTATAGAATACTATTAGCTTCGTATTACCCTCCAGATAACATTTTTTTTTCTATGAAGATATCAGTACTTGGGTTACTATTGTTTATTTTACAAATCGTTTTCTCCACCCATCAAGACATTCTGATTGGATCCCGGATGACCTTACCGCACCCTTTCCTCAGTTTGAGACACAAACAGGAAGTGTACTGAAGAGTAACATGAATGCATTCGAAATAGCACAATATATCGGTGACAGTCAATGCATTTTTTCAATGTTCTTGTACATAAGAACGCGATTACAGAGAATTTCATTTCTCTTTTCAAGCAAAGGTTAATGTAAGTGGCAACCTTTTAATTAAAAAAAAATTACCACACACCCCAAATGTAATATAATTTCTATTATCCTATTTCATTCCGATTTGTTATCATTTTTTGAATTCGGAAAATAATATTCTAGACGCTGATAAAAAAAGATAAAAAGCTATTTCGGCATCTTTGATCTCGAAGATTTCCTCGTCTATAACTATCTATTTGCGTAACAAGCCATACGTACATGCACACGGTAGCATATAAAAATTAATCTTGGATATAGAAGTGAACTGTCAATATTTTGATATTTTTCCCCACAGCTTCGGCACTAACTGTGAGGAATTAAGCCTCTGGTACAAAAATATCACTAGTGAACGTCTTAAAGACAAAGTACAGGATTCGGTGGACGATCGAATATATTCGGTTCTGTTAAGCACTCTCTGCCTGTGCTAATTCTTGCCTTTGCCTAACCCTCCACCTGCCTTTGCTATTGCGATTCGACCACACATTGTATAATCAAAAATGCGTGTTTAGAAGTCTTATATCACCTCAAAGTTTAATGCAAGATTCATTGAGAGACTGATTATTTGGGGAGATGAAGATTACAAGGAAGAAAAGTCCCCCCCACGGGGACTCGAACCCCGGTCTCTCGCTTGCCGGACGAGTGCTCTACCATCTAAGCTATGGAAGCAAATGAAATATTTCAACCTTGGAATTCACCACTGCCCGTGAGGGCAGTGATCTTGTATTCACAAGAAGATAGGACATTTCTATATTCATGTGGTCATCTGGTTGGCCTGTCATTCATGAGCTATTAGTTGATTGTTGACGGTGTCCATGTACGGTTCCTTTCAATATATATATATATATATATATATATATATATACTTTCCAAGGTTGAAATGTTCTACCTGTTTTCATAGCGTAGATGGTAGAGCACTCATCCGGCAAGCGAGAGACCGGGATTCGAGTTCCCATGGGGGCAGTATGAATTTTCTTCCTTGTACTCTTCATCTCCACATATAACCAGTCTCTCAATGAGTCTTGTATTCACAAATAGAGAGGACATTTCTATATACTCTTAAAGTTTGTCACCTAAATTTAGAATCATCCTGTGTATTATACGTAATTGCTAGGATTTTTATGTCCAAGAAAATGCTCTATAAAATATGCATTTATGCTCTGAAAAAATTGTAAATGTGCTGCGCCCTATAAAACGAAAAATATGTCCTAAACACAATTTTTCATTCCTATCTCAAATAATATTAGTTTTATTAGTTTTAGCAAAATAATATTATATAATGAGAGGTGTTGATGCAAAGACTAAACTATTTTGAACCATTACTTATTGTATGAACAAAAATATTCTTCGTTTTACTGACTAATCTCATCGAGCCAAAATTTCCATCAAAAATTTCCCTTTTGAGCAAGTTTTTCCTTACATATTCAGAATTAATGTGCTGCCATCTATAGGTAAAAATACCTAGCCAAGTACTGGTATTTAGCTTTAGAGAAAAGCACGAAATTCAAAATAATAATAATAATTCTTTTTATTTGACAAAAACTCTCAAAATTTCCCACAAACGCTAAAAAATTCCCCCATTTACCAATTTTAGCCAATTTTTTTCCACGAGGGACCATCACCGACACTGATTCAGATGATTAATCTATTTACAGCCACACACACCAGTGTCGTTGAATGGCTTGTATTTTCATGCTCTAACAATTCAATGTCATTGCTGATTGGTTGAAAAACCTGAATTTCAGGATTTTTTACCAATCAGCAACGACATTCCATTTTCAGTGCATAAAGTCCTAACCCTAAGAGCTCTCGTCAGAGGCAAGAACCGAAAAAACCAGTCTGAAGCGGGATTGGAATAGAGCGAGGAAAAATTTACTTTTTATCGAAAATTATGAAATATGCAAAATATGCCTTAAAATTGTGAAAATATGCTTTATCACGTAAAAATAGCGAAACATGCAAAGACATAAAAATCCGAGCCCCCCCCCCCCCTAGTAATTACATTACTAATAACGTGTGATTGTGGTTTGAAGAAAGAAAAGTATGAACGAGTTAAAAAAAAGTACTTTTACAGTTATGAAAGAGGATTAATTTCACTTATATGGCAAGTAACTTATATTAGCATTACGAAATTGGTTAATGAAAGTATACAAAATTACAGCACTAATACTGAACTCAAAACTTTATTTTAATTATTGTTTTATTATGATCAAGTTGAAAAAAGTTGTTTTTTCTACCAATAGAGCGATCTTGGTTTATATTTGTTACCAAACAAATATAGTTCTATTGAATTTTTACCCCCTAAATGCGCAATTCTTTTGGGGGGGGGGGGGGCAGGTAATTTTTTTCATAGTTACTGACACAGAAAAGAAAGCGAATTGAAAGCCGGAAAATCACTTAAAAAAACGGTTTCGAATCGTACTGCTTATACAGAACTTTAAAGAGGACGTACAAAGCCTTTCAAACTAGACTGGGGAAAAAAACTCGAATTGCAGACTTCAAGGTAAAAAAAAATGCAAACAAAACATTTCAATAAATTAGCGAAATCAAAGCCACACACATGCCCTGCAACAAACAAAAGGATTTTTTTCGTTAATTGGGACATCTACCAGCAAATTCAAAATATAAAATGGAAATAACATGATCCTTATGTGCAAAGGCAATTCTGAATTTTTATCTTTAAACTGGCTGCAGTAAAGAACATTTAACCCTTTGATGAACACAGCACAAATCACTAAACCCCTTTAAATTGCCATATGTTTTTTATTTCCTACGTGTGTAAGCATAAGAGGGTTGTCATATTAGGGGATTTTAATTACCGGGGTATCGTTTGGAGATTGGACCTATCAGCTAGAGATCAATATGAAAGAGACTTATTTAAATTGGTGCTCGATAATTTTTTGTTTCGGCAGGTATCAGAAGTCCCTAGGGGTACTGCTATATTGGATATAGTTCTCACTAGTTCCGAGGATCTTATTGAACGTAAAAAAAAAACCATAGAAACGAAACAAAATAGAACATCACATCTACATTGAATAACTTATATCAAGTGCAAACAAAAATCGAAAACAAATAAAACGTTATTCCAAAAGAGTTATACCATTATCCACCGCTCCAAAAATAATGAATCTATACCATGCAATAAATCATACAAATAATAACATAAGATCCAATAACAATATATATTCACGTTTTCTATGAATACCAGTCTAGAATTTATATTACAAAAATGCAATATAACAATCATCTGTTTGTAAAATTTCTTTTTTTCAGAAACACAAAAAAAAAAACATATACTTTATATTAGTTTGTAATTTTTTTTCATCGTGTGATCATCGTGTCGTTAGTTTTTTCTGTAACTTTTCTTCGGATAAGGCTGATAACAAAAGAATGGTTCCTTGTTTACGGAGAACAAACTTTGGTGTTTTGAGAGAAAAGTTAGCGGAAGTTTTCAAACACACCGGTTCGAATTAGTCGGGGTAGTAAGTCAATGGGAAGAATTTAGTACGAAGCTCTTCTCTGTTTTGCATGACGTCATACCCTTTGTTCGTAGAAGACGTGTTTGTACATCGCGCCCCTCTGGTTCACGGATAGCGTGCGTAAACTTTATCTTGAAAAGAAAAGAGCATTCAGAGAGTATAAAAGTGGACGAGGTGACCTGCCATTGTTTGCTGATAAAAAAAGAAGGGCATTGAAGTAAGCGATAAGGGATAGTAAATAGGAAGTTGAATCTAGGTTAGCAGATAACATTGGCTCTCGCCCAAAATCATGGTGTCGAGGTCCTAAATCTTCTCAAAAATGTATGTGCGAGCAAAGCACCAGGACCAGATGATATCTATCCTAGGGTCCTCAGGGAACGTGCTAATGAATTTTTAGGACCAGTCACACTGATTTACAGGAGTAGTGTTGCTGAGGGTATCGTCCCAAGAGATTGGGAGCTTGCTAATATGGTTCCGATATTTAAAAATGATAGTAGTGAAGCTGTGTTCAATTATCGCCCAGTGAGTTTGACGGTGGTTGAGTGGTCGTATTGACGGACTCGCATCGCGAGGTCCAGGGTTCGAACCCCACCGTCCCCACAGTGGTGGTCAGCTGAAGTTGGTTTTCTGTGGTTCCCAACTTTGAGGCGCGAAGGCGAGCGGACCTCCCCTTTAAAAAGTCTCGCCGCAGAGAGCAACAGACCTACAAACGATACAAATGTAATTCAATCATTACACTTCAATCACTTCACTTCTGAAATATAGATGGCAGCAATAAAAAATCAGACACAACACTAGATACGCACTCAGACTGTTAGATACACAAACGTACACTTCCGGCACAACTCACTAGGTAGTAAATTGCCCATAGATGACGACCCGAGACCCGAGTTGTGCTCGGTTTGAAAGAAAGAAAATGAGTTTGACGAGCTCTCTCTCAAAAACTCTGGAAATTATTATCAAAAAGCAATTGGTGAAGGGGATAGACGAGAATGTAATGTATTGTCGAATAATCAGCATGGGTTCAGGAAGGCGAGGTCATGTGTAACTAACCTCCTTTGCTTCTATGATCACGTTACAAAGACTTTAGGTAAGGGTAAAAATTTAAATGTTGTTTATCTTGTTTTCCAGAAATCATTCGATCGGGTCTAACATGGTAAACTCTTGAAGCGTTTACACGAGATTGGGATTGAGGGCAACTTGCTAAAAACGGATTATGATGAACGGGGTATTCTCTGATTGGACAGGTGTGACAAGTGGAGTACCTCAAGGAGTGTCCTTGGTCCAATACTTTTCACTGATAAAATCGATCAGGGTATCGATGGGATTGCTAGCAAATTCGCAGGTGACGCGAGGGGAGGGGGGAGGGTAGTCGGGAATCAAAGCGATAGGGAGTTGCTCCAGACCAAACTAAACAGGCTTGCAGGGTGGGAAAATGATTGGAACATGTCTTTTAGCGTCGACAAGCGCATGGTCGCTCATTTTTGTTCGAACAACCCAAGTTTCTCTTACGAGTTGAATGGTGTCACTATCCCGGATGCTACTAGGGTTGCCAATTTTGAAATTCTCATTGACGAGCGGCTCAGGTTTTCTGAACATTGTTCAGCGGTGGTCAAAAAAAGCGTACAGATGCTCGGTTTCATTTTCAAAAAGGTATCTTCGCGTTTCCCTAAAGTCATGCCGCTTTTCTGAGGCTTAGTTCGTCCTGGACTGGAGTATGCTGTAGGGTTTTGGAGACCATACCTACAGAGGGACATAGACTTGGTGAAAGAGTTGCAGTGAAGAACTACGCGTGTCCTTGTTGGCGCACGGGGCTTGAGTTATGAAGGGAGACTTCATAAGATGTTTCTTGAAGATGTTTACACTGGAAGAACGCAGGTGTCGAGGTATATGATCAAAGTGTTCAAAATCATCAACGGGATCGATAGGATGAACCATGAATTATTAATACTCCATAATTATTAATATCATTAGTTTTACAATTCATGTCATTGTTTTACGTTTCATGCTGCTTTTTTATCAAGCGCCTTTTTAATTTTTCGACATGACAAAAGGACAATCTTTTTTATAATCATGTGTTTTGGCGCAGTTTGACCAAACTGGTCCTTGCGTCAATAAACCTAAAATCCAATCCAATGGTGTCGCAGGGAATTTTTCTCTAATAGGGTTGGTAATAAATGGAATAGCTTACCTCCGGGGGTAGTAATTCCTAACCCAATAGACACGTTTAAAAAGAAATACGATTAATATGAAATATGTTGGGGTAAACCGAGAAGCTATCTATACTTAGAATAAGACAACCATGAATATTTTTATGGGCATTGCATTATATTTTAACATGTATATATTTAGTTTTTATAATTGAAGTTTTAATTGGGTTGCTGTATTTTAAAAATATATGGAATCCATATTTGTTATGGGCATCTTTTTCTCAGCCACCTCGTTGGGAATTTTGCTTGTTGTGGCGTTGTATTTGTATCTGTATTTGTATAATGCAGTAGACTTTCTTCCGATTTCATCAGGTGCTAAGTAGAGGGGATGAGAAAATGTGCTCTATTGAGAAATCAGATTTACAAGATGTCTGGGGTTGTCAGTGACAAAATATAAAGGTTTTTCTTGATCGGATATATACGGCCTTGTCCGTCAAAGAAAGGACCCTTTGCACATATGCAAAGCTATGCATTTAGGGGTCAAATCTTAACGCGGTTTTTATTTTTTTTTCAACGATGAAGTTTATTTGGGACTACACATCTAATTTATACAAAAAATATTTTCTATTTCTATCACACATTAGCGATTCAAGGAATAAAATGCAAAGAACGATAAAAACCTTGCAACTCGCTATGTTCAACACAAAATCACAGAAGTCGGTCTAATCTAAATCTCTTTCCGCTTCCTCATTGAAAACAACTTTCTTTCCGGCTGATTTTGGCTGATTTTCATACAACGATATGTTAGAATCAGCACGAGTTTGAGAGTTTCGTCGTACTATTTAACTTTAAATTTTGAGAAAAGTTTTTGTTTGATAAGTCTTAGTTTTGAAGGCTTTTTTTCTCACCGTTTTTTATTTTTTTTCTCCGTAAGACATAGATGATAAATGTTTTTATCTACAATTTTTTTGCTGCGAAGGGGAAAAGACTTATTCTTATTTCTCCTATCAGCATAAAACATGGTCTCTAAAATGACCTTCAATGATTTTCTGATTGTTGAACATTGATTTTTTTGTTCAGGCTATAACAGTTCCAATTGAAAAAAAATTAAGTCCTCCCTGAAATAATTTGGCAAGCTTTAGTGTTAGTCAACTCGTTCTTGTCATATTATAGTCAATTTTTCGGACAAGAGGATCGTTCTGTTCTAATCTTGTAGCTTTAATCGAATGGCTACAAAATTTTTTTTCGAGTTGAGACTCAAACAATGGATTTGATAAATGGAAGGTATCAGCGTTAGCCGATGAAACAATGAGTCGGTGGTTAAGCGCAGTTTCATTAATCAAACAAATGAAACTAACTGCAAAAATTACTTAATTCTTGTGAAAATAAACTAAATTTATTGTTGCGGACAAAGTAAGTTCCCATTTAAAAAGTCACGAATATTTCATTGTTCACCAACATACCGTTGTTCCAACTGGAAAGTAATACAACGTTATAAAATTTTATAGCTCTATTGATTTAATCTCGAGTTTATCCATTCACTGGTGAATTTTCGGTAAAATAATTGGACGATATATGGTCTGAGTTCCAGCGAAAAAGTTTCCGAAACTATAATTTTTGTTTGAATTCAGAAAATAGGAAGAAAATAAGTATGAGTGAAGTTTTAGTTTCTTTTGCTCCTCAAAGTTCTTGTACTTTTCCTTTGCCTCTTTTGTCTTTCTTATTCTTTCCGCTTGAAAAGTGAAACTATTTCTGAGGTAAATGGGAGAAAATATTTTGCTTTTCATCTTGCGGTTAGCAAGCAAAAGGGGCCTCATATGCCTTTCTTTAAACTATGACTAGACTGAGACGAGTTAACTCATTCACGTCCGAAAAGCTGTTAATCTTAATATAATGATAACACTTGATTTTTTTACGTAAGGGATTTTTGTCTCTTTTATTGTTTTGCCGCATTAAGATAATTTTGAGCATTCGGATACTATCTAGCGGGGAACCTACCATTTAGAGCGGCAGTTTGAACGGCTGAACAAAAATAACCATGGTTTAGAAAGAATTCGAACCTTAATACAGTGATACCTCACAGATACCTAACGAAGATGGATTCGTTCAAGCATCACATTCGTTAGCCGAAACGCAATTCTCCATAGATTTCTATGGAAAATCGTTTAATTCGCTCTAGGAACAGCCCAAAATTTAAAGATAAGTTTTTTAAATCACCAAGAAACGCTGTAAAAAAGACAAAAACTGACCGAAGGCTGAAACAAACAGCTTCAAAATTGGATAAATGAGAATTTACAGGAAGATGAGATACTGAGATATTTTCATTTTACACTATGTACACAACCGACACCAGCTTTATTCTTTCGAAGCTGGTATTAACACAACCCAGTCGAGTTCGTAGCTATTTCTGATTTAGTCAGCAAGTTTCTATATCTGACACATATAGCTGGAAAAGACAAGCTTATAGAATGTTCAGACTGTTCAGTTTCATGCTTCATCTTGTATGGGTAGTATTCAGTAAGGACAGATTGTGGTGTTTCAGGGAGTTTTTCTCTGATAGGGTTGTTAGTAAATGAAATAGCTTCCTTTCGGGGGTCGTGAATTCTAACACAATAGTTTAGGAAGCTATCGAGTAGCTACTGAAAAGGAAAGATGTATGGTGACTTTGTTCTCGAGTAACGAGCGATTGTTTGCGAACAGGAACAGAGAGGATTATTGATTGAGGAATGTCGTCGTATTAAGACTACGCATGTTAATGCTCTAAGTTCAAATAAAGTTTGTTTTTTAAATCGTTAGAAAAAGCACGGAATACATTGATTGACGCCGTGGCCATTTCCTTGGGAGCCAACAATTGACATGTTTAAAAAGAAGTACGATAAACATAGTGGGATAAATCGAAAAGCTATTCATACTTAGATAAGACAACCATAATGTTTTTTTCTGAGTGGTGCATCATCTAGTATTAATTATTCGTTTTTTTTTTTTTTTGTGATATATGCTCTTATATTGGGTTGCTGTGTTTTGGTTATATTTGGCATCCATATTTTTATGGACATCTTTTTCCAGCCCTCCTCGCTGGGCAATTTGCCTGTTGTGGCCTTTGTGTCTGTATTTGTATTTGAAGAACGCCTTCTCTGAAAATCTAGGCTTCTTTTTTTTCTCATGCATTTTCTATTGAATCATTTTACATGAAATGCTTTAAAAACTTTCAGAAAGAGAAGTGGAGGTACATCTGGAAAAAGATTCCGAGGTGAACCTGAGTTGATCAACTCGAGTGACAGAAATTGTGATGGTGATTGACGCTCAAAATTCAGCTCACGACTCGGCTATATTAGCGCGATCATCCATATCAACGAAAATGTTCGTTAGCTGAATCCGTATTCGTTAGCCGAGGCAGAAAAATCATGAAAAAATCTTCGTTTTAGCCTAAAATTCGTAAGCCGAGACGTTCGTTACTCGAGGTATCACTGTATTCGAATTAGCACCCCAATCAGGTTTATCCAATCAACTGACCGTCGCACTATCAGTTCTATGTCCTTGCCATTCCATCGTGATGGAAATTTCAACTGGTCTCACTTTAAATGTTAACTATCATTTTAGGGGAAAGTGGGTCTATAATAGGAGAAGGCAAAATTTCAGTATTGTTTTTTTTTTTTTTCAAATATTTCTTGCTCATCTGAATGACAACAATTTAGCTACTGTCCTAAAACACAAGAAGTGAACCATTTGTGACTATTAGAGAAAAAGAAAGACAAAAATCACACACAGTTGTCCACTCTGTAAAGTAGCTTTGATCTTTTCTTCTGTTTGACTGATTTGGAAATATTAAGTTTCTTTAAATTGAAGATACCACTAATTTGTATACTTTGAATATTGCACTTTTCATAAATCCCTGTTAAATTTTCTAGTGAAAACATGTGCTATTTAGACTTCAAAAATAAAAACTTCAGCATGTGTGTAATAATAGGACAATTAGACACAATTGACACGTTTAAAAAGAAATACGATAAACATATTGAGATAAATCGAGAAGATATCCACACCACACTATCCACACCACATATGAATAAGACAACCATAATTTTTTATGGGCAGTATATTTACAGTTTATCATAATTATTGGTTTTTGTTTCTCTTAAAGGTTTGTTGTATTTTTGATATAGTTCAGATATGTATTTTTGGCTTCCATATTTTTTATGCGCATCTTTTTTCAGCCACTTTGTTGGGCCTTTTGCCTGTTGTGGCCTTTGTATTTGTATAAGTAAAAACTGGGTCTAATGTAATCTATATATATAAAATTGATTTTCTGTGTGTGTGTCTGTGTGTGTGTGTGTGTGTGTGTATGTTCTCTATACAAATCTACAATTTTAGATCGATCGTCGCCAAATTTTGCATATATACCAAATGGGACCCGACTTGAACGATAGGCTACTTTAAAATTTCGTCAGCCCAGGGCAAATGCCCCAAATGGGCAAAAAACTGTCCGGCAACAATGGTTTTTGGACCTCAACAATCACTTTCCGAACGTTTACTTTGGTTACCGTGGTTCCCTAGCAATGCGTTTCAGACGTGTATATGCCTTTACAACGGTTTGTCACTTCTTTAATCCTGTTAGTATATGTATGACAGTTTATGCCTTTATAATGGCTTGCCACATTTTCAATATACTCTCAGTAATGAGGCTTTTTGAATAGACGTCATAATCATCATCAGCATCGCTTTGAAAGTCAGGAAGAGGGTGATCCTCATAGAAATCAGTGCTAAAATTGTCGATTTTACTGTAGAAATGCGGAAATTAGTGGGATTTTCCGCCCCATCAATAATTTTAAAAATTGTATTGAATTCTCGGTTTTTGAAATATTGAGTTCGCTTTGAGAGATATACGAAGCCCAGGAGATTAAATACGAAGTAATTAGCCGGACCTACTTTTGAGTTAGACATACATGCAATAACATTGATTTCAACTTTTTATTTACATCTTCTCAAGCATGAAAAATAATGTCTCCGTATTGTCTTTTGATATTCAACTGCATTAATTCATAGTTTAGGATGTTTTAAAATGAATTATGGGCCCGTAAAGTACATCGAAGAAATTCCACAGCTTCGATTAAGCATTTTTGAAAGCTGAAACAGGCAGATGGATAAATTAAAGTTCAGGGGGGGGGATCGAAATACCTAGCGCCCCTTAAAAAAAGGGAAAAAAAATATATTCGTTTCTATGTTTCTTTAAATCTAGATTTGTTTATTTCATGAAGTCGTCATATTGGTTAACTTAGACACGGTTTGCATGTCCCTCAAAGAAAGAGAGAGGGAGATATCACGTGATCCAAACAGCCTCATTGAAGAAAACCCGGGCAGCGCCGGGTATTATAGCTAGTGATGATTTAAAGAAGGTGTTTTTCTAGTTTATATCTCATCTATTATTTTCTATACTTTCAACAAGTTAGATTATTATTATTATTTTTTATAATAACGCATTCCCAAGGGATCAGCATGATCCGTCCAGGGAATTTGTTAGTGTGATTAAACATCCATGCCTGACCCGGGATTCGAACCCAGACCTGCACAGTGAGAAGCTAGTTCCCTAACCACTCGACTGCCAGGCGGCATTATATAATGTAGATTATATGATGTATGATATCAAATATTACATTAAAAAAAGAAGAAATACTTGCCATCACTCGGAGATTAGTGCCTAACAAAGTGTTTACTCTTAAACAAGAAGAGAAACTTGAATATTCGGTACTGGCATCAATGCTACACCATGACTCAACAATGATTGAAACTAGAAAGCTTCCATTTCAATATTATCCTTTAGCTTTAGGCATAAAAACTGAAAAATTATGTTATGTTAAAATAATATTTCATCTGTTAAAATAATTTTTTTATCCAGTTTTTTGTGGGCTTATTTTTCTTGTCCCATTAGTTGGGGTCTAATGGGACAAAAGAGTTGATGTATAAAATTATCATTATTGCAAAAGCAACTAAAATCATTTGTTTTGAACTTTTTTTATTATGTAACATACGTGATATAATTAAAATAAAATAATTGTGTTGATGAATTGTGTCATTATAAATTGTGTTGATATCAAATAAAATTTGTGAACATAACAAAAAAAATTTTTAATTTATTTCCTTTTAAAAAAAAACCAAAAACTAAAATTGTTCCCATTAGCTCCTACTTTCCTCTGTATCCTGCATATCTCGTCCATTAATCACTCGTATCTGCGAAGATATTTTGTTTTCTGATATGAGTAAACACCACCTAGTATTTCCACATTTCTAATTATGCAGAAATTATTTTTCGTCTTTCAGTAGGATGTAAAACACCTATTGAGAGAATATTTTTTAAGTAGATATTTTTCCAACGACATCAATGAAATGTATTATTTACGTGGTAAGACTTATGTCAATTGTAAGGCAAAATTGTGTCACGAAGTGTAAAAAAGTTCACGATAAGATTTCTAAAGAGAGAAATTTGCTGCACGAGATTATTTCTTCGGAGAAACATGCAAAGGGAAATTGCGATAAAATAAATTTTTCTTCCATGTTTATCGAAATTTATCGATTGAAAAATGATGGTCTCGGTTCAACAAATTCACTGAAAAACAATGGAAAAAAAGAGAGAAATTTTTGCTGTTCCACCTTTTTAACGGTTACAGAATATTACATAACCTTCCTCTTATTTTTTTCATCCTAAAGTTTCGTTTTTGTGTCAAAAGTAAAATGGTAAAGTTAAGTTAAAAGTTTAACCAAGGTAAAATGGTCAGTCTATCCTTAAATCTGGCTATAAAAAAAAATTTCGGTAAAAATTACGGCTTGAAAAAGTGAAACGTTTCAAACTTAATGAATTCTTCTCGATCATTATTTTATATTCTCTAAGGCTGTGCTCATAGTGAGACGAAGAGGTACGAGTTACAAAAATTGCGACTAGGAAGGAAAAATCTCATAGGGGTGGAGGAAGAGATGTCCACATATAGTAAAAGAGAGGGGGATAGAAAAAATTACCGCAAGGGTTCTGAAATGTAAGGGTGTGATGATGATGATGATCCCTCCGCAGAAGCTGTTTTTTAAAGAGCGAAATAAAAAGACAGAAAACGGACCAATCAGCAGATAGCGAAAATCAGCAGATCGAGTTCAAAACAAACATGTTTGTTCAGGTTGCTCAACTCGTTGAATGGCCTCTTTTTCTCCTTCGTCTCGCTCCTCGAGCATGTGCGGTGTAGAAAAAATCAATACAATTGTTTTCGTCGCTAGTCTCTATTATACACTCTCGTACCTCTTGGTCACTCCACTATGTGCGCGGCCTAAGACAGGAATTCAAAAACTTTTATACTTGTGGTCCACCCCCCAGGAATTTCATTTATCTCGCGACGCACTGACTTGTAATCAAATCGCTATTACTACATTCAATATAATTTTTCAACTGAAATATCTCGCTGCATCCCTAAATGACCTCACGGCTAACACCTCCTAAAGAACCCCCCCCCCTAAGAAGCATTCCCCTTCTTTAGGGAGGTATTCTTTGGGAATGAACTCTCTTTTAGAATCACTGTTCTAGGCAAATGTTTCAAAACTATTGTTAAATTCTTCCGATGGATGAAGAAATTACGAGAAAGGCATTAGGTCATCTGAATGTTATTAATACTAGGGCTCGGATTTTTATTACACGACATTTCATCTTTAGGTCATAAAAATCCGAGCCCTAGTTATTACCATTTGCATTCAACCTTTTTCTGTGAATTAAATCGTCGGTCATCGCTGATGAAAAAAAATATTATTCATCATGATAAAGAAAATTCTTAAATGCTGAAACTAAATACAAATACTGACATTGCTGACTAAGCGTGATAGAATGAATAAATGGGTATTTAATTTGGCAGCTGAAGACAAAAACTCACTCACCGTAAAACTATTGAGTAACGTTTAATTCGAATCGAGAACCCTTGGCAAAGAATATTTACCGTAGTATAAGCATATAAGACATTTTTCTTTTGCTTATAAACAATTCACCTTTTCGGAAGCAAATAGCTTACAATTTTCCCCTTCGTGTAGGGTTCAAGGTACACCCACGTGCATTGCATGAATGATACAAATGTGAAATAAACTGAATAAGTGTACTTTATACCGCGCTTTCAGAAGCAAGTCTTGTATCGTGATACTACAGGGCTTTGAAAAACCCACGTGTCAGTTTACCATAGCACCATGGCGACAAAAAAGTTGATATTAGCTCCTACATTTTTGAATTGGAACCTGTGGACAACACAAAACATTTGGAATTTGTCATCGCGACCACCACACATGCATAAAAATCATCAGTAAGTCTGGGAAAAGTAGAAAGAAGGGTATTGTTTTGAACTTGCACTTCAGATCTGTTTGGACTATTTCTCGAGAAAAAATACGTATATTATACCTGACTCTTAAAAAATTTGGCTAGCACCTCTTTTTTTTTTCAAGCCCTGCCTAGTACAAATACGTACTTATGGGATTGGATTAAAGGCAGCACATCAAATTGAAGTTAATGCCGCTATGCGTCGTGTGAGCATTGTCATGGACTCGCGTCGCGAGGATCCAGGCTCGAACACCACTGACAATATAGCGATCGTCGGTTGAAGTTGGTTCAAGTTGGTTTTCTGTGGTTTCCAACTTTAAGATGTGAATGTGACCTGATCTCCAATATAAAAAAAACCTCCCCGCAGAGAGCAATCAGGCCTAGAACATTTAAAATTCACTAATTATACAACAGGCAAACTGTTGCTGAGTTGTTTACTTCAGAATTTGGAAGACAGATTGCAGCACTTCTTAAGCACATAACAGGAATTCCTTTAAAAACAAACTCCAAATCAAACTTTTACAGAACGCATACACGGCGCATTCTGACACTCATCAATCGATTAAAAGTTCCTCAGAGGAATATTCACGAGATGCATGTGTGGTTTAGTATTTAGTAGTAGGTGTAGTGTTGAAATTCATCATAAAGCAAAGCAAATTTGATACTAAAAGGAAATAGACATTTTCTTGTTATTATGCCGAGATGAATTCGAAAAGAAAAGTCATTAGGTCTCCTCCGGGAACCAGATGACTTTTCTTTTCGAATTCAACTCGGCATAATAACCAGAAAAGGTCTATTCCCTGGATGTATTGGGTTGAAAAGAAGTCGTCTCAAACTTGATACAGTTACTACTTTCTACTAGTTATACTACAACTACTTTCTGCTAGTTATTAGGTTTTACCAGGGTTTCCAAGCTAAAAATGTTTTTCTTCATTAAGGTCAATATTTTCAAACAAATAACCGGAACGGACCTAAACATTTTTAGACAAAAATGTTTCGGTCCTTCAATTGAATGAAATCGACCAAATTATATTTTGTATCAAACTCTAGTGAATAAGTGCAAACAAAAAGGACTTTACTTTCCTCCTTCTTTCAAGCTATATACAATAATAGTTTTATACAGTATATTAGTCCTTTATTTTTTTCCCAGAAAAATCTTTAAGGCACATTCAAGTAAAATAAGCATTTTATATATATAAGAGTTGTTTTATTTATAAACATATCAATAAACAATATTTCAAGTATGAGTGCCGTTGATTAGTGATCATTGAGTTCGTAACAAAGGAAATCAAATCTAATAATCTTTTACGATATAATTATTCTTAACTGCGAACGATATAAGAATACGTAGTTCATTTCCTTTCTTTATGATTCGAATCAGAGAAATAAACTCAGAATAGCAACCGTGATCTGATCTCGCACTTAGAAGTGAACAATCGCGTTGCGACCTAATAAAATGGAGATCATACAGGGCACATTGTTCACTCATTGGCCTATTTCCACTTGTACATATTGAATGGTAGCCACAGCAAACTCAGAAAATACCGTTCCCCGATCATCATATGTGTACGTGAGGCACATTTATATTTTCTTGTAAAGCTCTCAAAAAATGTGATAAAAGTAACGAGTGATGACGTTTAAAACGTCACTGTTTTATATATATAGAAAGATTTGTTATAAAAATAACTCCCCAATTCGAATAACAGTTTTGGAAGTAGTATTATAGTTTTCTAGCTATTTTTTTTAAATTAAAATTTTCGAGCTATTTGGCCACCATGAATGAGTAGTAACATAAACTCAAAGTTTCACCAACACGAATGAAAAACATCTTCAGGAAGCGTAACATATCGCTAAGGACGTTACGAAAGTAAGTTTCATGTAGAGATAGCTGAAAGGAGAATTGCCACAGTGGGTCGAAAACGAAGGATATGCATTTCTGGACTATTCTAAATACATTACGAGAGGATCGAGAGTATAGGCTAAGATGCGCATGCGTAGAATGCCAGGGGTGGGAGCAGTAGACAGGTGAGGCCACGTTCAGTTGAATTGAGAGCAAAGCTGAGTGAACGAAAAGTAACTTCTCTAAGTGCAACTTTGGTTGGAAGCAGTATAACAACGAAGACGTGCTGGAAAAATGATCAAAAAATGAAGTGCGTACCATCATGAGCAACGAATGGGCACATGGACAGTGTATGACACACATCCATAACCGTTTACAGAGTGTCTACGGTCACGACGTCACTGATGTGCATTGTTTGACAAAGGAAGCAATAAGGCCCAAAAAGCGGTCAAAATTTTTGTCGAGTCGATAGGCACAGAGTTTTACGAAGTAGGTTTCTTCAATTTGGTTGCACATGTTTCGACAAATTCATCAACTTTGTTAGCTACTACGTCATAAAGTAGCCAAAATACTGAATTATTATGACATTGTATCCCTTTGAGATAAATTTTGCTTCCCAAAAACATTGGCGAAACTTACTTTCAGAGCATCTCTCGTACTAATGAAAACCGTAAGTTGCGAAATTGCCCAAAAATTATCTAATAAAATTGACTATTTTAAAAATTTCGAAAATTTATCATTTACGCAGTCAGATAATTTCCTGGATTTTTTTTACCATTTTTTTCCGAGTTAAACTAAGGTAAATCTATAAAAATAATACAGTAATATATAGGGTAATAAAATAAAGTATAGGATGGCCGCTCAAGAAAATCATCGATGATTTATTGATTAAGTCTTGCTAGATAATGCTGATTGATCTCATGTCCTACCATTTGTGTGTGTGTGTGTGTGAATCACTGTTCTAACTTGATGTCGGCACGTGTTTCTTGGCAAATTAGAAAAATTTTGCTCATTTGGAAATAGTTTTCCCCCTTTTTTTCCTTTCTTCCTTTTTTTTATAAGAAAAAATAAATATCAGACAGTTTCAAGCTACAAGATGAACGATCAGTACGTAGGAGGATGATCTGCTCTATCTCCCGTTTAACATGAAATAAAAGAGCTCAAGTTGTGACGTTTACGGTCATGAAGTGACGTAGCAGCCAAGAGAAATGACGTCATACCATTAAAAGCAATGCACTCTGATGAAGGTGGGCGTCTGAAGAGAATGCAAAATAACGAAAATAATAAAGATAAAAAAATGATTAAAATAGAAAACAGATTTGATGACAGTTTTTCAAAAGTAAATAAAACTCGATTTATTTTGAAAGGCATCAAATAAACTAAATAGCATGTTTATCCTCTTTCTTTAATTGAAAAAAAAAACACTTTTTGTTTATTTTTTAGGCAATCTCGTGTCCAAATGTTTGTTTGCCGGACATCACTCACCGATTCTTTAAAAATATCCGACCGATGGTTTCGACAGATTCCTCTCAGCATTTGTCGAATTCTTTGTATGTATTATAATGACACTATTTTATAAGCACGAAAGGTTTTTTCTTGAACTGTAATGTTACGCCATGCATCACATTTGTTAGTAGAAAATTACATCTACAGTAATATAAAAATGCACGTGTATTACTTGCAATAATGTGCTGTCAGGGGTGTGACACGACACGACAAAGGAGGGTCGAGACAAAATTCTCAAACATCGGTGTTTATAAGCCACACTAAAAAACAAACATCACCTAAAAACCCGCAGATTTGATGTTTATTATTATAAAAAGTAACAGAGACACAACTTAGATGTAAGCTCTTACCCATGAGCTTATATTTTCCCCACACTGTATTTATTGTACTAGCATATAAACCAGGGCTATATAGTAAGGGCTGTTTCATCTGTTTGATGTTGCGCTTGCCGCCTTGGATCAGTGGGCTTGGTCTCGGATCTATGTGTGACGTCACGGACCTGCTACTTTTTTCTCGCACAGACGACATCTCTTCAATACAGTACATTTTATAAGCTGGATTATTTTAAATGCTTATTTTACTGTTTTTATAGGGAATGCTTTCTCGTTCATGGTTTCTTTGGTGTCACTGATATGCGCGGGTAACATTTATAATATTTTTTGTGATTCTTGTGCAAATCAGTGGCAAACAAATGTGAGTTGCTGTGCGATTGCAATGTGCAAGAACAATTCTTGGATAAATTTCTCTATGAAAAATACTTTATCCTTTGATGGATTAACAGTGTCGTCGGAGACATAGACAACAACGGTTGATAGCTGCGAAAGAGTTTTTGAATGGTGAGCGCTAGACATTAAACTACATAGAAAAGGTGCTATTAAAGAGCTGAAAGAGACTCACGAAGGAGCTCCCTGATATATGCCCACAAGCTATCGACATTTATTCAGGGATAAGGACTTTTATCAGAATTAAAAGTTTGAATAGGGATAAAAAAGAGAAAGAAAGAGAAGAAAGAGATGAAAATAGCAAAAAATTGGATGAAGTCTAAGAAATAATTGGTAAGTCTTTATTAATGCCTTTTGATGTTACCATTTAAAATAATAATAACGACTTCAAACATTTTATATTAGGTTTGTTTTTTTTAATTTTTGCTTCCCATGTTTTTATATTGCAGTTGTATGGTAATAACAAAGTCCAAGGCTTTTTAAAAGCTACACCTAATTCAAATAAAAACAAAAAGGTAATTAAAAATGATTAGAAAATTCAGAAGATAATTAAAACTATCTGTCTCGAGAGTTGGCTTTCAATCAACCTAATAAAAGTTAACGTACGTGATTCAACTGAAAGGGATCCGAGAAAAATATTCTTAGTGGAAATTGCCCTAAAAGCAAAAGCAAAACTTATTTTAAATGTTTTAATGGCTGAACGAAGCAAGCCAATAAATAAACAGATACTAATGAAAATAATCTAAAAGATAATTTTGGAAAGAATTCACTAAAGTGGGGCAGTACAGACAGCGACTATGCAAACTACCATAATTAACAAGGTAGCAAAGTGATCTTACTCGGTTCTGCGGGGGAATTACGTCACGCGTGATTTCAGGTGGTACTGACTCCAGCGCCTCATGAGACAGCCCTTGTTATATGGCCCAGCATATAAACAGAGTACCTAGCCAATATCTCTCACCACAAATTACTGGTTACCGTTGATCCTAGAGGCATACTTCCAATTAGAAAAAGTATCCAAATACCGTGTGGATCACAGATACGTTATTCGTATTGCAGGGGGTATAGTTATTTAGTTATTAAAATTAAAAAAAAAATGGGATAGGCTGTGACACGGTCGCAAATTTTGACGTGAACACGATTTTTATGTCTTGAATCGCGTGGCAGGTATTGACATACTGAAATTATGTCTCATCGGCTTTGTCTTTGGAATAGTTATAAAACGATACCAATTTCGTCTATTTTCTTTGTAAACTGATCGAGATATAGCAGAAAACAATTTATTACGAGCGGGCCTGGTGCCCAGACGGGAAAAGATATTAAAACCGGAGTGATATCATTGAACGCACCTTTGCAATGTGCATCTGACGATACCATTGCATGTGACTTGCGTTGCGTACTTTTTTGAGATATAGAGAAAAATAATTTGTTATATACGAATCAGGGCAGCGGGGCCTGGTTTCAGACGAGAAGAGATATTAAAACCGGAGTGATATCATTGAATGCACCTTTGCAATGTGCATCTGACGATATCATTGCTTTTTGACTTGTGTTGGGTACTTCCTGAATATGAAAGTTTAAAGAATTTCTTCAAGTACCCTTTTGAGAATGCTTCCAGTATTGTCAGATGATTCAAAAGACGTCAAAAAATGGCAAAAAACCATCAAATAAAAAAAATAAACGTAAAGAAGAATAACTTTTTGTACGGACATCTTCTCCTTAAAAACCCAATAAAAAGTTGTTGCCCTGTCTCTCCTAACGCCAACAAAAAAAAAATTCACGTTTCTAAGTGCAATATTTGCTGATGTATTTGAACTCAAATAATCGGAGAAAAGTTAGGAAAAAACATTAGTTTTTACTGACGAAAAACACTTTTTTTCCCTAATTTATGCTCCCCCCCCCCACATTTCTCCGATTTTTGAATTCAAATATTTGAGCGAATATTGCACTTGGAAACGTGGAATTATTTATTTGGCTTCAGGACAGACAGGGCAACTACTTTCATTGGGTATTTGAGCACAGGCTCTGTTCGCATAAAAAGTTAATTTTTTTTCAGTTACTATGCAATACCCTTGCAATATGAATGGCGTATTCAAGTACATTTTCATTAGATACTTTTTTTAATTAAAAGTATACCTCTAGGAATAACGGTTCGCCGGTAATTTGCGGTTCATGATTTTTCCGCATTTTATTTAATTCAACGCATTCGTACGAATTTTACAGACAACACGTTTTTACAAATTTTTCCGTCATTTTGTTTTTCCCCTCCCGGATTTGGCACCGCATACGGCCGCGCCGGGACGATCGATAACTATTATGCGGATTTAAAACTCATTCAAGAAGCAAAACAAGTAATTATTTAAATATACTCTCATTTTTTTTTCTCAGATGACCAATAAAAGTCAATCGTGACGAAAAAAAAATGAGCGTAGTGCCTTTCCCCCCAAGCGAACAATTCAGCTCAAGAATCATTTCAAAGCTGAATGCATTTCTCTCCGATTCTCAGCTGCTGTTTGCGTTGATTTGTTCAGGTGGTTACGCTCAAAATAGTTGTATGTATAACGAATTTGTAACTGCCTCACGTTTTGTGCAGGTTTGACTCCTAGATTCAAAAAATGTTTTATAAAAGCATTAATATGTGAACCTGTTATTGTTCTTAAGACGCAATGCAACCTCATTTCATAACGTTTTCAGTGCTTGAATTCAATTCATTGTATTTTTGAATTTTAATAATAACATCCATGCACACTGATACTAAAACGGAATAAATTTTTTCTAAATTTTCTTAACCTGGAATTAAAATACATTGTTCTGCCTTCTAAATAGAACAACTAATTACTCTAATAATAATTAATAAACATTCAATGTTTCATTCTAAGGCTACGTCGCTTCTCAACAGCTACACCTCGCAGTTTATTATTCTGCATGCCGTTTTTACATAGCAAGTATATAAGTTGTACCCAAGCTGAAATACTATGGTTATAGTTTCTGTGTGTATTGCCATTTATATTTTTCTATTAGGAACATGCCTATTTCAGGAATTTCATGAGTCTCAGAAAAATGTATTTTTTTTTAATGATACATGTTTGTGCGTGAGTGAGAGAGAGATATCATGTGGAGATATCATTGTCGCACCACATTCACTAAACTTTCCCCAATGGGTAGAAGACGGCAGCTAAAAACTGTTCGTATCAGAAATCTGCCAATCTAAGGCCGGGATTACACTATAAAATTTTGATAAAAGATCTTTTATGAAACTGGAAAAATTCAACCAATAAGCGTATCCTTACATTCGAGCAAATGCAACCGGTGATCTTATTGGTTGAATTTTTCGAGTTTTATCAGAGAGAGCTTTTACAAAACTTTTATAGTGTAATCCCGGCCTTAGACTTACGTTAAAAAAAGTGCTATGAGATTAGATAATTGGTTCCTCTTTATGACCAAACATCCCATAGCATCTATAAAATCCTAATGATCCCTCCTTTCCGAGGCATACGTATAAGGATTCGATACTCAAGATTTCAAAAAACAATTCAAAATATATATTTTTTTCAAAAAAATTAAAATACTGAAAACATTCCTTTAAATGTTGTTAATTAAAATTTCTTAATCAAAATTTCCTTACAGGGATTCTCCACTCCTCCCCCCCCCCGGATCTTTAATTCATCAGGGTGTCTCTAAAAGTAGTTTCACCTCGAATAACTCGTAAACCGTTAGTTTAAACCGTTTTATATATATAGTCGGCGCTTGATATAACGACTCCCTTCGTCCAGTCAAAAAGGAATGTTATATTGGGAGGTTCGTTATATCGAAAGGAAAACATAGATGATAGGCGTTATATGAAAACGTTTGGGACTCATCCTACCGGTCGTAGTAATGCAATAGGCGCTATAACGTGGGGTCGTTATAACGAGCGTCGACTGTATATACAGTCTACCCGCTTAGTAAGACTTATTTTTGTGGTCTCACCTCTAAAATTCTCATTAAGATTTTCCGTTTAAAACGTTTTCCGGCTTGAAAAGTATTTTCATGACGGTTTTTTGGAAAACGTTATAAGCGAGATACCCTGTATATATATATTTATATAGATAGGTGTAGTCGTATATCTCTAACGTTTAAAAGTTTAAAATATTTCTTAAGGTAAGGTAAGGTTAATTATTCTTAAGGTACACTATAAAAGTTTGATAAAAGTTATTTTACAAGACTTGAAAAAAACAACCAATTTGTGGGTTAAATTCACTCAAATGTAACCGATTCACTTATTGGTTGCATTTTTGAAGTTTTATAAAATAACTTTTATAAAACTTTTACAGTATAATCCCGGCCTAAGTCGTTCAAACATAAACCGTTTCAGATACAGTCGGATCCCGATTTTACGATTTTTTTCTAAAATTCTGGTAAAAATATAACCTCTATATAACGAATATTTTAAACCATCCAAAAAATTTTTTTTTATTTCTGGTCACTCAAGACCACAATCCAAAGATTTGACTTCCCAGGAATCGATCTTCGGCCCTTCTTTAAAGACAAACAAAAACAAAGGGGGAAAGGAATTTGTGTCTTTTTGAGTAAAAGAAGATAATATATATAACGCCATTCACAGAATGTAAATGGGACGATTTCAGCAATAGGTGTAACACCGATACCATAAAACATCGTGCTGTTCACATGTTTAGAGATTTCAGCAAAAAAATAAAATAAAGTTACTTCATGTTTATGATTTGTCTTGACAATGGCGGGCCATCTGATGAAAAAACGTTTTTGAATTAGCGAAAAAAATGACAACTTCCGCAGAATATGATAAAAATGTATGATTGAATGTATTTATTGATTTCTATCAAGCAATTTTTTCATGCATCCCAAGTTAATGCATTTTTGTTTTCAATTGTTGTCAGAAATAAGTTGCAACAGCAACAACCCCCAAAGTAGCTTTTAAAATTTGCCGTTTCGAATGTGTTTTCGAAATGCTTAGTAAGACTTAGATCTTTTTTTATGCTGCTGATCAATTTGCCCCAATTTAACTATTTCCTCGATTTAACAAATAAAATTGTAGATTTCATCCGATTCGTTAAATCGGGGTTCGACTGTATATCATTTATTTTACTAGTTACCATTTACGTACTGCGATACAAAATTTATTTTTTATACGGCCCACCTGTCCCCTAACTTACAATTAAAAAGTGCCGCCGATCTCTCCTAAGCTAAACAAAAAAATTTCAGTGTTTCCAAGTTTCCATTAGCCGAGATATATGAATTTGAAATCGCTGGAAATGGGAGAAAGAACAGCACATTTTAAAAGGATAAGCTGTTCATATGCTGTTTTTTCCTCATTTTCAGCGATTTCTGAACTATAATATTTCGAATAATGTTGCATTTGGGAAAATTTGTTTTTTGTTTTAGCTCGGGAGAGACAGAGCAACAACTTTCTAATTGGAAATTGAAGAACTGGTGGGACCGCATAAGGAATTAAATTCTGTATCTCAGTATGTATATACGGCTCGTAGTAGAACAAGTGACAATGGCGTGTTTCTACATGCCATATGGTTATGGCTATTAAGATGATGTTGTACCATTACAATCAATTTTTGAGGTTAAAACCACCAATATTTCATTTTGAATGCATCAGCCATCATTATGACCGTTATTATACACAGTAGATGATTTTAATCGTTTTCGGTCCTAATTGTACATACCAGTTTCTCCACCTGAAGGCATATTCGTGGTCCTGAAGTATTCCAAGGGGATGACGGGTGAAAATTAAGGCTAGAGTGGCGTGGTGGTAAGATGCTGGTCTACCACCGTGAAGGCAGCTGTCACAATCCCAGGTTCAAACCCAAGGGAGGATGTAGGTAAGATATTTTCCCTAAAACGATCTTGAGGCGACCACGATATGGTTTGGAAATGAAGGTGATAGCACCTTCATTTCCAAACCATATCATTAACTCATTGACACCGGTTGGCAAGAAAATTTGGCATTTCAAATTTTACATTTTTTCGTTGCCAATAAATGGTGGGAGTGGTTCCACACACACTCAGTGTTTTTTTCTTTCTAAAAATCAAAGTCGTCTTAAATGGGTTAATGGCAGTAAATTGCATTACAGCGATATGGCCAGAGTTGGTGTTTGGTGTGGTGGGCGAAAATGAAGTTGAAGGAGACCTTGGTATTTTTGGTATGATTACGGTATTAGAAACTTTTCTTCTTGCTCCTCAAAACGAAACAATTTTTAAAATTCGTCAGTTTTAGCGAACCGAATGCATTTAAATTGATTTGGTGGATTTTGAGAATAGGTTGGTGTTGTGTTTGTCTAAGTGTGTGCTTTTCCAACATGGAAATACAGGGAATATATATAATAGTTGTTTTTTTTCGAATCATTTGAATGAGCTAATAGACAACAGTATTTTATTTGAATCGATATGCGATTTGTGTTTGAATAAGAGAAACGTGAAAGGAGAAGCTCTTAACCACCGAGAACAATTGGGTCTATATACCATGCGGTGATGGACACCGTGGAGGAGATACGGCTCGTAATTCAGAGGTGTCAAAAAAAGGGGTCATAATTTGCGTAATCTGGTGAAAAGAATTCTAACAGCGTTACTCGGCGTGAAGAATACTCGTTTCGTGAAGGAAGGATATTAAACGGGGGAAAATGTCGACAGGAGGAGCCACCACATACACAGCTTCATTCAAAAGAACGGAAGTTCATTTTTAGAATTTGATTTTACCAGGAGAAAAGAGTGAATTTTCTGCATCTTCTCTTTGGAACGAAAAAGGTAGTTATTACTATGGCATGCCTGTTATTTCACGAAAAGTGTCCGAAATGAATAAAAATTCGACAGTTAAAGTAAATTACCTAAAAAAGTGACCATCAAAAAAGGGGAATTTAGATGTGGTAGTTCCACTCCATAGAATGTTTATTTCAAAAACCCCATAACTGACAAAAAATACAAATTGAGTTTATACTGGTTTCTTGCTTTTTTTGATTGATCAGCATTTCGTTTGGTGCAGAAACCCACTAAAACAACGTTCTGTACATCCCCTCATTTGACGTCCTTGAAATGCAGTTAAACCTCGTTAGTGCGCGTCACTCCGCTTACTGGGTCACTTTTTGGAAATTCCAATTGGCCACAATGAGGTTCTAATGATATTTAAACTCATGATAATGCGTCACCCAACTACGCTTAATGAGTCACAATTTGTGAATGCACTCTTTAGAAAATTACCATTCAAATCGGAAACTCTTCGTACAATATACATGATAAGTCCAACTTTCACTCTTACCACGTCAAAGATCTACCTAGCATTTCAATCAGAAGCCATTTCCTTCCCCCACCCCCACCCCGACCGCACACTACAGGACTACAGGCTTGGTGACAGATTCTTTTTTGGGTTGGTCTTCTTAATTGGGCAATTTCTGATTTGGGAAAGGTCCAGCGGGAATTTTTTTTTTGTTAGCGAGTTACGGCAGCATTTTGTCAAAATAGTGTTCGTGGCGAAATTCGCCATTTATTTTTTGAATATTTTGAATGCTTTTTGACGTTTTAAACAAATCTTAGCTGGACGATTGTCAAGCATCTGTAACCCTGTGTTCACACCTACTCTGTCAGAATGTTCTCCAAATTTTAAGAAAGGTTGTTCACCTTTCACCTTCAACACTTTAATAAGTGGTTTTTAAAATTTCCCTGATCCACATTATAACTGCCACATTGAAAATAAAAGCGTGTTAAGAACCCGAGATATTTGGGGTGACCGAAATAAAGCAGATCAACTTTGACGAGATACGTCGGGATAGCCCATGTAAGGGTTAAAGACAAAGCAGCGTTAGTGGAGGAATATGAAAAATCGACTTAAGAAAATTTGGGGCTGGAAAGCACATTTGGAGAAAAAAGTCGCTTCTGAAACTGTCAAATTCTATAAAAAAAAACAAAAAAAACTCACCAGTGTTTTTTTTTTCAGTGAAAAATAAACATTGTTTTTTCTAATTCATCAGGAATATTTTATTTTCATTTATTATGTTCCAAAAGAATTAACCTACCATACAAGACAATACATTGGTTTCCATAAACATCCAGAAAAATTTCCAAATTTTTAAAAATCCGAAGAGATAACATTTTGTGTTATTCAAATACGTAATTATGTACCATTAATTAGTAAACATGAATTAAGAAAAACTCGAGTACCATAAACGCTTGCTACTTTAGCCCATTTTTTTACGATTTCCAAAATTCACTTTCCAATAAACCCAATAGTAATCCTACTTTTAAGCTGTGGTAACTTTTTATGTCCATAATATATCTTATATTAAGTATATGTAAATAAAAAACAGATTTTTTTAAACTTAAGCTATTTAAAAAAATTAAAAAGTTTTGGACAAATGTTACCCTCGTATGTGTCTATATAATTTTAACTCACTTCACTTTTTCTTATCTTAACCCTTTCAGCGACAATCCCGAGATTTCTCGTCAAACTTGTTCTGCTTTATTTCAGCCACCCCAAAATATCTCGTCTTCTAAAAAGGCGTTGAAGTTGTTTTTACTGTAAAACACGTTTTTTACCCCCCCCCCCCTTTCCCACAGTCAATCAACTGCCAGTAGCCGGAGTCAGCTCTTGTTCAAGGTTAGATAACAGAAGGAGCGAGAAGAGATATTTTGTATATATCAGCTTGTGTGTGAGTGCAATCGGAAAAAAATAATGCTTCTTGAAAATAGGTGGCAATTTGTGTGAAGGTTTCGCAATTTCAAATGCGGCGGTTATAATGCGGATCAGGAAAATTTTAAAAACCGCTTCAAGGGTTAATGGTTCTTCGAGGTACTTCAGAGTTATCTGCAGCTTGCTTTTGGTTTATTTCACCAGATCTAATTGCATCTTAACAGTTTTGAAGGTGATCATTGCTGTAGTCTGCATAATTTTGATTTCCATGCTAACACTTGTATTTATAATCGATCTTTTCAGTTTGGAAGCAAAAATTTGAAATAGGATACACTTAAAAAAGAAACAATTATTCAATGCATAATTATGTTTTCAAGCGTATCTCACAAACAAATTACCAAGAGTTGCAAAAATACGACTTACTTTGGCCCATTAAAATCTTGGGCCAAAGTAGAGTGTATTTTTGAAGTTACCAGAGCTTAAATTTTCAATTGATGTTTCTGGAAAAAATGAAAGATTAAACGAAATTTTAATCACACTACAGTTAAAAATATTAAATTGTATTTATAATTTAGGCACCTACCTAAACTGATAAAGCTGGATTACAACACCTACAATTGAAAGTTGCCACCTAGTCGGCCATTCGTGAGTACCCTTAGGGGCCGTTCAAGTATTAAGTCATCATCGATGGGGGGGGGGGTGTCAGTGTTTTGCTGACTTTTGCTGACAAGGGGGGGGGGAGGGAGTCAAAAATGGCTAAACATTTTCTTACGTAATACTTGAACGGCCCCTTAGTACCTCTACTCAGTAAAAATGTTTTATACTGTAATTAGAGTACGTTTTATTATTTTATCGTTTGGGCCAAAGTAGCCAGGCCCGCTATTTGCGGGGTGGGGGGGCCGTCCCCCCCCCCCGGCGTTTGAAAATACACTAAAAGTGGTATGTATATATATATATACAGATATACATACATTGAGTACATGTTCTTTGCCCCCCCCCCCCCTGGAAAAAGTTGAAATGACGACCCTGAAAGTAGCCAGCCTTTACGGCAACCAATTTTCATGACTGCACTCGTTTTTGAATAACAAAATTTTCTCTTCGTGAATGCATCGATAGGGGGACAAGAATCAGTGTGGAATGTCTTATACTCCGTTTATCGAATTACTCCGCTTACAAGGTCATATTTTTGCTCTCCCAAGAGTAACTCATTAACGAGTTTTGACTGAATTCGTTTAGTAAAAAAGCCAGTTAGTTTAGTTAGCACTTTTTCTCAAATTTTGAAATTCTGCACATAAAGGGTTTCTGAACTAAGCGATTAAAAAAATTGAGGAAAATATTGAATTAAAATCTTTATACTGCTCCCCGGGGGTACGCAGGATCAACCTTTGGAGGGAGCGCAAAAGGCTTGGGGACACAAAAGTTTTCTTCCCAAGATACTTTGAGTAACCACCCTTCAAAAAGCATTTGAATTAATAGAAATGGTTAATATAGCATATAAAACCCATTTTCTTTCGATATTTCGAATTTTTGGTCGGCTTGGGGGGAGAGGCACGAGCCCACTGAGCAACCCCTGCGTACGAATTTGCTGCTCCCAACAAAAAGAAAATAATATATAATATAATTTGCGTTTCTCTTTATTACACTGAAAAAAAAAATTATTTCGTTACATTTGAAGAAATATTCGGCGAGATATCGGTAATTGAAGCCTATTACTCACGTCACACCATTTTCTTTTATGCTTTTTCAGATTTTTCCGAATTTCCATTATTTCATCACGTGAAAGTGGTGTAAATCAAGAATTTTAATCACCAATATTTCGGTGAATCGATTTTCTTCAACTGCCACAAAGTCTTACAGCAAACAGAAGCATAAACTTTAATGTTGAGTTTTTTTTATTACGAGCCTTACAGACATACAGTATTTCATACAGTATTTCCCATAATTTTGGTGAGGGCATAGTATTTATTCCTTTTGGACACGAATTTCTTTCACTAAACACCTATCCTATTCGAGCAGAGGTAGGAGTAGTTACATCCGTTATTATGCATAATAACGGAATTTTTATCGGCAAACACTGTACATCGGTACAGAAAACTGTTTATCCACAAATGAAAATATTTCTCAGAATAAGCAATATAGTAATCAATAGATTAGACAAAAATAAAACAGACTGAAAAAAATCTAAACTCACACATAGTGTCCAGAACATTTAGATTAATAAGATCTAATCAATTCTCAGCCATTCATTCCACCACAACAGTTATGAAAATCAAAGCATTCAAGAAAGCTTTCTTCTGCTAGTAAAAATTCTATTTTTACTGGTTAAATTTGAAATCAAGTATACTTATAAATTATTGAATCATTTGGTCATTTGATCATTTTTGTCGCACCACTGTCATTTTCTGCACACGAGGGCTAATTAGATTGGGACCTACAATTTATTGCGGATTCCGAACGGCAGGCTTGTTTTCTATACTCGTCGAGAGATTGGTGCGCTAACCCCTCGATGGGGGACTCCCTGTGGTGGCAATTTAATGATTGAATATATAGTATATTGATAATATTAACAATTTTATCGATGATTAAATTATTTTACTTAATGAATAAAATGTAATGAGTGTTCAAAAAAATAAGAAACGATTACATCGATAAATTGAACGGAATTTCTTCAGAATAACGTTCGTGATGGATTTTTGCAGCATCCCAAAACCAAAAAGCGTTGAAACCCAGAATCATTGCAGGCGTAAAAAAACCCTATCATTAACCATTAATAATTTCACCTTATCCTATCACATCACTGTACTTTGCTGACTGTACACAGTCTTGGTCCTATTACCACAGACACAATTTACATATCATTGATATCCAAAGTTTTTGACGATGAAATCTGATTAAAGAAATATTTCAATTTGTCATAAACACACAGAAAATCTGACAAAATCTGATGATCAGTTGAAAAACTAAATTTTCCGCAGCGGAAAATCTAATTAAGAAATGACGAGGTCGACATTATCTGCGGTGTTCTTATTTCAATTTATGGTTTATTAAGAGGAAACACTGTACTTCTTTGATGGTGTAAAATCAGTTGCCATTTGCGTGAAAAATTGCCAAGTAAGCGCATTACAGCTTTTTAAGAAATAATTACTTTATAAATTGAGCATGTTGAATCATCGTTACGTTTTCCTAAGTGTGAAAAGAAGGTGGGAAATATTTTTCACTTTCGCAGATATTAAAACTAAATATCTGTCATTTTGTTCTTAACGTCTCATTTAGCTTTCTTAACGATGTATCATTCATATTTTAGCCATTCCTTTCCTCTACGTGTATGAGATTTTTTAATGATAAAAAAGAATTTGAAAAATACTTTTACGTAGTTTTTAATTAGTCTTCAAAATATTGTATAAGTTCATTACTAACGATGTTGATTCAGTTTGAGCGAAAGAAGTTTCGAATTAGTGAGAACTGTTCTTTGTAAAATGAAGACATGCACTTGACAGGCATCTTTGACTTGATCACCACCGGCAAATCTTTCGTCACAAAAAGAAGTTCTACGGTTTCATTTCTATTGCCTTTCTTCTTCTTTGAATTAGAATGTCTATCATAACAAATGCAAAACTAGAATTCTTTCCATTTTTAACCGAAATAACGTATGATATAATCCATCGAATAACACAAAAGGTAGAAAATTAGGTATAGGGATCCAATTACAAATGAATCGCTATTTATGATTTATGAATTCTACGCTGATTCGATATAAAAGTGAAATCAATTGAAAAATGTAATCTTTATCTCGATTCAAACTAATTGATCATTGATCGTTTCTGTCGCACCACGGTCATTTTCTGCACACGAGGGCTAATTAGACCGAGACCTACAATTTATTGCCGACGCCGAACGGCAGGTTGATTTTTTATACTCATCGAGAGGTTGGTGCGCTAACCCCTCGATGGGGGACTCCCTGCGGTAGCAATTTTTTCTGCGGTCACGTCGCCATTTCTGTTGTACCCGGCCGCAACTAGATACTTTGTTAGCCGGGGCAAGCACGCAGTTTGGCACCCCCTTGTGATGTTGAAGGAAGGAGAACTTACAGGATGAAATTTGCACCCCTCTCCGATCCAGTCACGTCGCCGTTTTTTGTTGTACCCGTGTCAGGAAAGTTTTCTGACAAGGACGAACCGGGTATCGAACTCGCGACACCTCTAAACATCCTTTGGTACTTTAGGCGAGTATCTTACCGACCTGGGCTACCACGCCCCGACTCAAACTAAATGATACTTAAAAAAAACCGTCAACATGTTTATATATTACAACAAAAAATATTTACTACAATTTGTTTGAGTTCATCAATCTATGAAAAGAAGATAAAAGAACACCAGAACAAAACCAAAAGGGAAGAAAAAAGCAATGTATATTTTAAGCTGAAAAATTAGCTGATTCTATTTACAATTCTTCTAAATAGTTCAGGAGGAGTTCAGACTTTTATCAAAACCGTTAAAATGGAATGTAGAAAAGAATTATAGTATAAAGGGAAGAGTATAGTACTATATAAGGGTGCATGTGTGTGTTCGGTTAAGTAGTAGTATAAAAGGAAGAAAATCTATTGATGGCTACGACGTCTGTTAGAAACAAGTCAAACATGATAATGCATAGTATGTGCATATGAATTATAATTAAAACTTGAAATTATTCAATTTATTTATTAATTAATTATTATCATAAAACATATCTATTCACATATAATTTCGAAACACTTGATTTGATGCAATATAATGCGTATTTTTTTTGTTAAATGAATTCAATCAAAATCAGTCTGTAATGTTAGATTTACGATAAAAAAAATTAATTTACAGGAAATTTTTCACGGGAAGAAAAGTGGAAACGATAAAAGAAAACGAATTCAGTGTCTTCGCTAATATTTCTTAGTTAGTCACTAACATCCAGGGCCGTCTTAAGGCATGCATCCACCCAGGCTCGGACTCCCGGGGGGTTCAATGATAATGAGACTTGATACTGTTCTATAATTTTCGAGAGTAAGTATTAGGGATGGGACGAATAGCGATTTGGCCGAATATAAATTTTCTTAAAATTCATCACAATTATAAATAAAATTGGCGTTTTTAATTAAAAATAAAATTATTGGTTATTTCAGAGTTGATTTTGAATTTTAATTATGCCATTTATTATTTAAATAAATATTAAAAAACTGAAAGATTTTAATTGCTATGATACTGACAATTAAATTTAACGATGATATATTACATTTTAATATTACAGTGATACCTCGGCTAATGAAGATTCGTTCCTTAATCACGTTCGTTAGCTGAAACATGATTTCCCATAGCTGTCTATGGGAAAATCGTTTGATTCGTTCCAGCTTCTGCCCAAAATTTGAAGATAAGTTTTTTAAAACATCAAGGAATGCTATAATAAAGACAAAAACTGATTGAAGGCTAAAATGAGCAGCTTCAAAATTGTATAAATGAGAATATACAGGAAGATGAGGGAAAGATACTGAAGATCTTGTTTATTTCACATTATGTACACAACTAACAACAGCTTTAGTCTACTATGAAACTCGTGTTGACACAACCAACACCATCTATAGCAGAAGGCCTCTACGCGGAGCTCGTGACTTCACTGAAGAAGTTATTTCACCTATAGTCATTGGATATACTGCAAAAAAGGTAAAGTTTCACATGCGTAGGCCTCCAATATGGCTACAGGTGAAATAAATTCATCAGTGACGTCACGAGCTTCGCGCAGAGGCCGTCTGCTGTAGATGGTGATAACATAACCTAATAAATTTCATAAGTGTGCCCATCCATTTGTGATTTGGTCAGCTCATTTCTGTGTCTGATACATACAGATGGAAAATATAATAGATGAAAAATCTCTATTGTGTCTCATTTTTATTAATGACCTTGCAGCTTCTATTCATAATTGCTTATTATTTGCTGATAATTTTAAAATATTTGACTTTATTATAAATTTTGAATGTTATTCTGTTATTCAAGATAAGTTAACCTACATTTGCCACTGGTGTCTCGAGAATCATCTACACTTGAATATGAACAAATGTTTTGTTATGTCTTTCACCCGTATGAGAAATGCTTATTAAAAATCCTATACGCTTATTATATTGGACCTAATATTTTACAGAGACGATATTCTGCTACTGGGGGGGGGGCTGAGTGTAAGGCGTCATTCAAGTGTTACGTCAGCATCGATGGGGGGAGGTGGTTTCCGATTTGCTGACTTTTGATGACAAGGGGGGGGGGTTTGGATGATGCTTACGTCATCAACCACCCTTTATGAAAATATGAAATATTCTTGATGGCATCTTACTCGGTGCGCCAAATACGAGAAAAATTTTTCGCTAGTTTGTGGGCACCTGAACTGACATTCTCCCTAATGTGATAAAACCTTTTTACAGAGCCACTTCAGCGATCTTTAAATGTTTCACGGATTCTTCAAGTGCTCTGGAACTGTGCAACGCATCATCCAAATGATCCGTAATTATGCCGGGGATCACTTAAGTGATCTGGGAATGTTCCGCGGGTAACTTGAGTGATGTAAAACCCCACCGGGGGGCCGCTTAAGTGCTCTAAAATTGTGCCACATTTCACTCAAGGGATCTCTTAATGTGCCACGGATCGCTGAAGTGTTTTGGAACTGTCGCGGGTTACTTAGGTGATCTTTGAATGTGAAAGTGATCTTTGAGGCCTACTTCAGTGATCTGAAAATGTACCACGGGCCACTTAAATGCTCTAGAATTGTGCCACGGGTCATTTAAGCGATCTGTAAATGTGCCGCTTATTTCATTTTAACAAAATTGGGTTTGAGGGGGCAAGCCACATCACATAACCTTCAGGGCCACATTTGGTCCGCCGGTCAAGGGTTTACCATATATGGCGTAAAGGGTGGGTCGCAATGAATTTCTTAAAGAGAAATTTTTAGTTCTTACCTTTCAAATAGCATTGAAATTAACAGAAATCGACTATAATTACATATAAAGGTATTTTCTTTTGAAATTTTAATTTTTTTTTAATGTTTTTTGCATTAAAAATATTTTTTTTCGTCTGGGGGGAGGCACACAAGCCCCCCATGCCCCATCTGATCCCACCAATATGTGTTAGGATTCGGTGGGGCAGAGATGATGACGAAATTTCGCTGACAAGGGAGGGGAGGGGGTCAGAAATGGCTAAAAATATTCTTACGTAATACTTGAACGGCCCCTAACCTATACCTCTGATTTTACCTTACGTGATCATATTAACGATATTTGTACTAATTCATATCGCAAACTTTGTTGGCTTAAAAGAATAACTAAAGATTTCAACAAAATTCATTTATGCGATGCTTGTTTTGTATTTTAAGAAATTTAGAACATCATAATCATCATAATAACAACATTTTCAATCCACTGCTGAATGAAGGTCTCTTCTAAATTTTTCCATTCTGCTCTGTCTGATGCTTTAGACATACAGTTGGCTCCAGCCACTTTCCTGATCTCGTCAATCGATCTTGCGTAGGGACGCCTTCTCGGACGTTTAACACCAATCTAGTATACTTGTGGTCCATCTGTGGTTCTGTCTTCTTGCAATATGTCCAGCCCATTTTCATTTTAAATGTTTAATTCTTTCCATGATATCATACACCTTTGTGTGGTTCCTTATCCAAATGATTCATTTTCTGTCTCTTCTTGTGATGCCTAACATACAGCTTTCCATGCTCCTTTGTGTTGTCTGTAGCCTTTGCATCGTCTTGCTTGTGAGTGCCCATGTTTCAGCTCCATAAGTCAGTGCTGGCAGCATACACTAGTTAAAACTTTTCTTTTCAGGCATAATGGCATGTGACTCTTCAGAATTACACAGTTTTCGCCAAAAGTGCTCCATCCTTTCTGATCCTTCTGTTTATTTCATTAATGATTCCGTTGCCCATGGTAATTTCTTTTCCCAGGTACACATAGCTTTCTACTTCTTCTATCTCTGTGTTGTTGAGCAAGATTGTCCTATTCAACGCAACGGGGTTGAACATAACTTTATTCTTTTGCAGATTCATTTTCAAGCCCACCTGAATACTTCCCTTCGCGAATTCTTGTATCATTTCATCTAGTTCGTCTGGGTTACTGCTGATAACAACAATGTCATCTGCAAAACGCAAATAGTTGAGAAATTCTCCATTTACATTAATTCCTTTTTTATACCAATCCAGTTTTCTGAATACTTCTTCTAAAACAGTGGTAAAGAGTTTTGGTGAGATAGTATCACCCTGTTTGACTCCTTTTCCGAGTTTAATCTTTGCTTTTCCTTTATCCAAACGAATCGTTGCAGTTGCTTTGTCATATATTTTGTCTCGATGATATTATATTATAATGTAAGTCTTCTCTACCCCAATTACATCTAAAGCTTTAACAACAGCAGATGTGAAGACAGAGTCAAATTCTTTCTCAAAATCAATGAAGGCCATGCACAATGGTAATTCGTATTCCTTGCGTCTCTCTATGAGTTCCCTGATTGTTTGGATGTGATCCATTGTACTGAATCCCCTTCGAAATCCTGCTTGTTCTTTTGGTTGAGCTTTGTCCAATTTTGATTTAAGCCTATATGTCAGCACTTTGGTGAAGATTTTATAAATTACTGATAGGAGACTGATTAGTGTCGATAGTTCTTGATATCCTTTTTTTCACCCTTTTTGTAAAGAAGAACCATCATTGCGTTATTTCAATCTTCAGGCACATCCATCCGATTTTGTGAGACATTTGTGAACAAAGCAGCTAGCATACTGGCAAATTCTTCTCTCCTGCTTCTTTAATAATGTCTATTGATATCCCGTCTTCATCTGGGCATTTCCCTTTTTTCATGCATCTTTTAGCCTTGTTCTTCCGGCACAGGTGCTACTTGTACAAATTCTGCTTCATTTTCTTTTCTTCCTGCTCCCCTTCTTCTGTCCCGAACTCGATCTATAAATTCAGAACATATGACAATAGAATTTCAACAACTTTTCTTCGTCAAACTTTTTTAATTACCAAACTCCAAAAGAGAAGAAAATTCATTCTTTTGAAATTTTTCTGGCGGTTACTCAATGGTAATATTGATTGTTCTTTTCTGTTATCCAAAATAGGATTCTTGGTCACACGGTACAACACCAGGGCAAATAAATTATTTCATATAGCTCTCTTCAGGACCTCGATTGGTCTTTCTTGTGCTATTAACAGATTTTTTATTTTAAATAATAGTTTACCCAATGAATTTGATATATTTGCAACACCTATTGGTAAATTCAAAGAACAGCTTCTCTCCGAATAATGAGCGATTTTTTTTCCTTCAAATGATTTGTTGTGTGTGAGTTTTTATTAATTTTTTTTAAATTGATCCGGTGATTCTATGTAGGCTTTCATTTTATTTATTTTGTATTGATTTTTGTCTCTTTTTATTTTTTCTATTTTATATCTGTGTATATTGCATTTTACACAGTTTTATTTTATTGTATTTACATTTTTATGTCTTACCTTCCTGTAATTAGATTTTTTCTGTAGCTTGGTATATATTTGAATAAATAAATAAATAATCTCCCAGACTGTTCAGCTTGATGCTAAGAGTCTTGCATTAAAAGAATGCATCATCTGAAAACATAGGCTACCCTTTTTTTTCAATGCATTTTTTATTTTGGCTGACTCTTTCATTTTATATGAAATAATTCAAAGAATTTCAGAAAGAGAAGTCTAGGTACATCTGAAAAAAGTTTCCGAGGTGAACATGGGTTAATCCGGCGCTAGTGACAGTAATTCTGATGATAGAGTGAAAATTCAGCGCGTGACACGGATATTTCATTTTAGTGCATGCATTCATATCAAAAATGATCGTTAACTGAATTTGTATTCGTTAGACGAGGCAGAAAAATCACGAAAAAATCTTCGTTACCCGGAAAATTCGTAAGACAAGGCGTTCAATAGCCGAGGTATCACTATATATACTTAGAGAATCAATTTTTTTTCCAACCCTTGTTACAATTTTACATCAAATTAAGAAAATGTCAACCATTATTTACTCTCAAGTATTTTTAATGCATCATAAAATTTATACTACGTATTTTTCCACTCTAAATGTGTTCTTTGGTCCTTTCAGTAGCTCAATACATTTCTCGCCTAGGTACATCCTACAGTTACCGAATTTATATGATTCATGCTCACACTTTCACCTTATGGCAGTAGGATTCTATTTTCGGTGTCATGTTTCACTTATCCCAGAAATTCACCCTGACATAACCTCTTGCACAGGAAGGAATAGGTGTGCACCGCACAATAAAATATAATCAGCAAATTGTTGATTTATGCAAAAAATTCCAATTATTATGATTTTTTAAATTAGTTTGTTGTGCTTAGATTTTGCACAGATATTCGGCAAAAGGGCCGAATATTCATCCCATCTCTAATAAGTATGCAAATTAAGTATGCAAATCTACGGGATGTTATTTTGAGTTGAGTAAGAATCCCCAGAAAATCACTTTACCCGGAGGGCCCATGATGTTGTTGAAACGGCACCACTAACATCACAATATAAAGTGTATTTATTAAAAACTGCAAATGCCAAGTAATTATATCGGCATGTAACCAGGAAGGAAGGAGGAAAAAAGTTATATATATATACACACCGCACAAAATAATACACAAAGTACATGCGTGTTTTCTCTGTCGCTTTTGTTGTTTCGCTCTCAACAAGAAGTTCACTTGGAAACAGGTGCAATAACATCTGTGCAAACACCACCGACTGTACTATTCTTTGCCGATACACATCCAGAAAAATCCCACTTGGTGTGTCCCCCGCCTTCCCACTTTTTTAACACCAAAAAAGGGGGATTAGAAAAAAAAATAACTTGGAATGAAGATGTGTAGAGATCAGGGGGAAAAAATCTAGCCCATCAACTACAATTCAATTCGATTCGCCTTCCTCTCGATACAACGATATCCTCTACTACGGTTAATCCCTTTATAACAGTGTTTCTCAACCACCGGCCTTCATATCGGGCCGCGAGTGATTAGCCGTTTCATGTTTGCTCATTCATTTCCGTTGTTCGTGTGTTTGACCGGGTTTTCTACTAAGAAAAATAAATAAAACCGGGCCGAGGGCTTGCAAAGGTTGAGAACCACTGCTCTATAATGATATTTTTCTAGAGATTTTGAAACCGTGACAGGCTACAACGATATTTTATTGTTTTGCTAAAAATCGTTTTCAATATATATTTAAAGTCCTAAGCAGTTTTTGTTTTCCGTGGGCATCTAACAACATCGGTATTTTGTACCACATGAGATGACCAAAAGCATTGATGAAATTGTTGGTATTGCCACTTTCTGTGTAACACATTAGAGTGGAATAAGCTAAACTTCTTTACAGAAGCCTAAATGAATTTTAATAATCAACTAATCGAATACAGTTTTTTGCGGCGAATAAATACTTTAAAGTGCATTTTCTGATAGTACTAACAACGCACATTTAGAAAAAGTGTCGGCAACAGCATAAATTTGGGGACACGTGATGCAAATATTGCCTCTCGATATAACGATGATAATCCCTCTACAACAATATTTTTTCTTGGTTCGCAGAATACCGTTATGTCGTTCCAAACAACAAAAATGTACACAAGGTGACTCGCGAGGTGTGTCCGAAGAATTAAAAATTCAAGGTTGATTCTAAAATTTTAACGGAGTGGAGCTACCACAGCTCAGTTAATTGTTTTTGCTGATAATTTTTAATATTTTATTTAAATTTTGAAATTAACTGCAGAATTTTTATTCCTCTCGGACACTTCGTGAAACCCTTGTATACTGTATTGTACAGAGTGTCCCACAATTGACTGACGGTTTTCAAAATGGGATAGCAAGAAAACGGCGACCGATATTAAAATCATGGTTGCGGAATATAAATGTGCGAAGTGAGGAATTTCAACTACGTCATTCATGTTGCAAGGGGTTGTGTAGTTATAAAAAAAAAAATTAACTTTCATATGGACACCCTGTACACAAAAACCCAATTAGAGATTTTTTGTTGGTATCAGGAGAGAGACAGGGACACAACTTTCCAATTGGGTTTTCGGGTACAGGGTGTCTATATAAAATTTAGTTTTTTATTTTAATAACTGCACAACCCTTTGCAACATGAATGACGTAGCTGAAATTTCTGACTTCGTACATTTATATTCTGCAAGAATGACTTTAATATCTGTCACCGTTTTCTTGCTATCCCATTTTGAAAACCATCAGTCGATTGCGGGACACTACGTATGTACAAACATAATACACACGTTTTTTTACGATAAACGTCGGGACTAAAATTTTCCGAATGCTTCGAAACAGACAATGATATAGAAGACTATGATTATTTAAAAAATTGACAATTCCAGATCCTCTATTCGTTGAAAATTACCAGGGGCGGGGAGAGGGATTCAAGCATTTCAATTTCAGAGGAAAAAATGTGATCCTAATCAGGGCAGCCTCGAAGACTTCGGGGAGTTCCAGTTATGAATATTTTTTGGAGGGTTGGGAAGGGGTTTACAACCTTCTACTTCTGTAAAAACAAAACAGAAAACGGGAATTCCCAATAACAAAATTAACTCAAATGTTAAAGAAAACAACAAAAATTTTATAAATATCAAAGAAGAAGAAAAATTGTTAAGGTTTAATTTGATTCGAAGTTCTGGGCCCATACCCTGTAGAGATTAGAAATGGGGCGAATATAGTGATTTAGCCAAATATCAAATATTCGGCTAATGTTTTGGCCGAATGCCGAATATTCGGCGGCCAAATATAAATTTTATTGAAATTTTCATCACAATTATAAATAAAATTAGCGTTTTTAATTGAAAATGAAATTATTGGTAATTGCTAATGATTGAAATTGAATTTATTTATGCAATTTGTTATTTAAATAAATCTTAAAAAACTGGTAATTGAAATATTTTTATTGCCAAGATACTGACCAACAAATTTAATGATGATACACAGTATTGTATTTTAATATCACAGTGATACCTCGGCTAACGAGGATGATTCATTTGGAATCACGTTCGTTAGCTGAAACATGATTTCCCTCAGTTTTCTATGAAAAGTCATTTGATTTGTTTCTGCTTTTTCCCAAAATTTGCCGATTTTTTTTTAACACCAAGGAATGCTATAATAAAGACAAAAACTGATTGAAGGCTAAAATGAGCAGCTTCAAAACTATGTGAATGAGAATATACAGGAAGATGAGAGATGCTGAAAATCTTTTTTATTTCACATTATGTACACAACCAACACCAGCTTTAGTCTACTATGAAGCTCGTGTTGACACAACTCAATCGAGTCCATAAGTGCCCCCCATCTATTTGTGATTTGGTCAGCTCATTTCTGTGTCTGATACCTGCAGATGGTTAAAATAATCTCCTTGAATGTCCAGACTGTTCAGTCTTGCACTGAAATAGCAAGTGCTTTGAAAACATAGGTTTCCTTTTTTTTTTTCAATGCATTTTCTATTTTGGCTGAATCTTTAATTTTAAACAGAAGTGAAAAAAGATCCCAAGGTAGACTTGAGTTAATTGGGATCTAGTGACAGTAAATCTGATGATTGGTGCGAAAATTCGGCTCACGATGCAGCTATTTTATGATAGTGCGTGAATTCATATCATAGAAAATGTTCGTTAGCTGAATCCGTATTCGTTAGCCGAGACAGAAAAACAATAAAAAAATCTTCGTTAGCCGGAAAATTTGTAAACCTAAGAATACCTTCAGATACTGTACGTATATTCGTATCACTGTACCTACAGAATCAATTTTTGTAAACACTTGTTACAATTTTACAACTAATTCAGAACATGTCAACCATTATTTATTCTTAAGTATTTAATGCATCATAAAATTTACGACTTATTTTTACTCTAGATTTACTCTATTTTTTTTCACTCTAGATGTTTTTTGCCCCTTTCAGCAGCTCAATAATTTTCTTGTCTAAGTACATCTTCTTGCATAGAAAAAGGGATACACACAAAACAATAAAATATAATCAGTAAATTTTTAGTTTCAGCAAAAAATTCCAATTAATATAATTTTTAAAATAAGTTTGTTGTAGGATTTACACAGATATTCGGCCGAATACCTAAGTATTATTCGACCGAACCGAGTATTTGGCAAAAGCGTCGAATAGGTCGAATACCGAATAGCAACCGAATATTCGTCCCATCTCTAGTTCAGATGTCACTGATCCTTATTATCAAAATGTTCATTATGGCATTATCATGTTGAGAGTATGGGATCATTCTTATTTTACATGAAAAGGCTCAACGAACGATTGTCATCCAGTGTAAAAGCAGTTGAGGAAAATTAAATTGGAAAACTTGATATTGCTTTTAATTAAGTAAACGAAAAATAATGGGCGACTGATATTATACCAGAGCCATTTCAAAAGAAAGGATTCAAGATTGATTTTCTTGAATTTTATATTTTTGGATTAAGATACCTGTTTATTGAGCAGACTTTCAAATTGGCCGTAATATTCATTTCCGCACTCATCATTATTCATAGCCAACAAAGATGAATAATATATACTATACAGTTGAAAATTTCATACCCAAAACAACTAGTTAACGCTACTATTCATGCGAGACATTTTCAACTATTTGTCGTTTTTTATTATTTTTATAGCAGAACAGCCCTCGTATTTCACTAAAAAAAAGCAGAATAAACTTCATGATCTGATATCAAATTTTTGAAAGAAATTGACGGCCACACGCATTCTCCCGGGGTTCTTATGTAAAAGAAAAATTATGTACTCATGTCTATCGCTCTCAAAAAGCAAATGAAATCGAATTTTGACGGAATTTTACAAATGAATACAATTAGTGCAACGAAATTGATAAAAAGATGTTAATTTGCCAAATATTAGTTTTTTGGTTAGATAAAGAGTTTATCAAACCAAAGAAATTTATTTGGTCTTCGTCTGCGAAAAATTCAACGAAAGCTGGAGATGGACGTCTGAGAAGTTGCAGACTAGACATATTTGTCAATTACGCTGAATTGCGTCCAGTCTCGTTTCAATTAAACCGCATGAAAAACCAGTAATAAAGGGATGTTGCAATAAAACACATAATCGATTCATTAAACATTCCGCCACAAAAGACAGTTGCCAACAATTAACAGATCATGGCTTGAAAACATTTTATTGCTGATAGGAAAGGAAATCGAAAAAAAAATCTATTTGATAAAAATACTTTTGGCCACAAGTTGACACGGTATTGAATATAACATTTTCACATCTGGGCGACTGGATTCTAATTTATAATAAATGTTCCCATTTTTAAATTATTATATCACATTTATATAAACATCGTAGAGATATATTTCTACGATGTAATCTTATTAGTTGAATTTTTCAAGTTTTATAAAAGGACTTTTAGAAAACTTTCATAGTGTAATACTGGTCTGAGGCCGGTATTACACGATAAAAGTTTGATAAAAGTCCTATTATAAAACTTGAAAAATGCAGCCAATAAGGTCAACGGTTGCATTTGCTCGAATGTAACCTATGAGCTTTATTGGTTGGATTGATTTTTTTAGTTTTATAAAAGGGATTTTATCAAACTTTTATAGTGTAATATTGGCCTAAAAAAACGACTTGAAATTAACATGGGAAAAATCACCTTCAGTATCTGAAAATCTATTTCAAACCAAGTATCACCGTTTATTTATAAATTGCGGAATAAAAAATATGTACATTATTTTGTTTTTAAAATTTTTCATCTGACTTCTCTGTATAACCTAGATTAGCATTTACTGGACAATTGAAGCAAAATAGAAAACTAACAGGTTTTAAATGGCAATGCACACACACACATATAACCATTTCACCAAAATTGCCAGCTGGCTGTTGAAACAGCGATACGATGAAAGCCAATAGTTGCAACCTTTACCAACTCCTACATCAAAAAATGGAATTATAATATAGGGGCTGATTCGCATAAATACGTCTTGCTATCAAACAAATATTCCAGCTCGCAATCAAGTTATTAATATGAACTAACATCAAAGCAACATGATACGGGCTTTTCGCCAAGTAATTGTCACTAACTCAAGAAGCGAACAAAGAAGTGGGCGGCCTACAAGGGTGCAATGGCCGAACTTTGATACCGTCAACACCATTTGAGAAAAATGTAGATTTTTGAAGCGAATTCTCTTGCATTCAATTAAATGACAACACATAAAATGAACAAACATTTCTAGTTGTCCCTCAAGTAGAAGCTCGGTTTTTTTTTATCAGAAAGAACGATTACTATCCTCAGAAAATAGAAAAGACCAGTGATAAGAACTAAAAGAAAAAAAGAATAATACATCTTATGTTCTCCAACAGCTAAAGTGTTTTCAAATGCAATTAAGTAAATTTGGCGAATCGAATTTTACCAAAATAAAATATATGAGCATCTCTGATTTAACGCACGGAAGAATTTGTGTTGTCAAGTTTTTGTGCATCCTTTGAAACGAAATTAGAATTTTAGATATCTCACTGCATTCCTGTGCCATCTTGAGACACGGCAGTTAAGAGAATCAATGTCTAAATACAAAATATTTTACGGCACCCCGAAATGCAGATGAGTACAATTTTGGAATCGTAGCTTTAGGGTGTGCTTAAAATTGGCTGGAATAAATTTAAATATGATTCACAATCTTATATCACCGAATTCACAAGGTACTTAAGTGAAAATCAGTATAGTAAATATTTTAACAAATTTATCAAATGAAAGTAGAAGTGTTGAGAAATTTCCCGTCAAAAAAAACCAATAAAAAAATATAGATATATATGCTTTAATTTTTGATGAAACACAAATACGCAGGGTGATTCAAAACTCAACGTACAAACTTTTAAGGGAGGTGGAAAACATTAAAGAAAAACAGAATCACATAGGCATGTATCACAATTTTTTTGTGCATAACTTTTTTTTTTGTGCATAAGAACTTTAAGCACTTGTTGTGAAACTTAATCGCTAAATGAAGAGTTTTTCCACCCATTTTAAATGGTTGTCATTTCTGTATCTTCGTTTATCCTCCAGCTAATCAGGTTGGGGTTTCCGGTCATATGTGATTCTGTTTTGTTTTTGTGTTTTCTACTTCCCCTAAAAGTTTATATGCTGCGTTTTGAATCACCCTGTATATACCTGACCTGTTCTGCTAAACGATAGGGGGTGATAGACGAGCCTGAGTGAAACATGAAATATCGTATCAACCCTGTCCTATCTCAAACCGTTTTCGAGTTATGGTGGATAATCAATCAAATATAGAAAAAATATGCGCGCGTCAAGCCTAAAACAACTCAAATTTGTGAAGTTTTTCAAAGCTATACGCAAACTAAGCACATATTTCGAAAGAAAATAAATCAATAAAGTGACACCAATCTCATTGAAATATCTGGATTTAATGGCGAGCTACAAGCGCTGAAAGATTAGCAAAGTTCAAAATCGAATTGTCATCAAAATTTTTAATCGCCAATTCCGCAAACACCCTTGCAGCTACAATCGGTAAAATTTACCAAAAACTTATCCATTGCACCAGCTTTCGGTGCTGGAATCTACAATGAATTATATATCGGTGATATAATTCAGGAGAAATTCAGCTTTTTGGTTGCAATACATCACTAGAATCAGCGTTTGTCGAAGTAGATATTGGACGAAAATTCAGAATTGGCGGTTACAGATTTTGGGGACAATTTGATTTTTCCCAAAGAATCCTATAAGGTGACGCTATCTATATTTACAGGATATCTGTATTTAATGGCGAGCTTCAATCGCTGAGAGATTTGTGAAGTGAAAAATCACACACACACAAATTGTCCCCAAAACATATTAAAATTACTTCGACGAACGCTGATTTCAGCGAAATTACATAATGTGATACATTTACATAACGGGAAAAACCTACGTAGTTCTTATAAAATAACAATTTTGCCTTATGATTCGCTTTTTTTTTTTTCAGACATAAGGGTAAGAACACGGTGCGGTAGGTTTTCAGATTACGAAAGTCGGCGTCGATAGGAATGTGAAAATGCTACGTAGATTTACACACGTGTGTACATAGCGCACCAGTCCCCGCTTCATATGTTAATCTACGGAACATTCTCACATACCGATCGGTGCCGACTTTTGGAAAAGGAAAACCCACCGCACTATATTTTTACCCTAATGTTAGAAAATTTGTTTTGTCAACTGGAACTTGCAACATGTAAATCACCCACTTGCAGACGAACAACATCGTTATTTTTCACAAGCAAACAATGAAACTCGGGCGAGACCAAGTTCAAGTGAATTCTCGTATGAGAAATTTTTTAACACACACATATATTTAATTATTTAATTCAACATTTGAAGTTAAGGCACCGTTCGTTTTGAGAAACTGTTTAGATAATTGCTGAGAGAAACGACCTCTGTTACACATATTCGCAGTTAAAAGTACTAGTCTATCTTCCCGGATATTTATTGGAATATTTTTGCCTAACTGTCATTTTATGTAAACGAGAACTGATTGAGCCGAAACCACGGCAGAATCTAAACGTCTTTTCTTTCATGCTTATCGCGAGAGGTCAATGCTGTAACCCAGTGTTTCTCAAAGTGTGTGTTGTGGCTCCTGGGGACGTCGCCAACCTTTGTCAGGGGCGTCGTGGCAATTATTGAGTTTTAACAACGCAGTACCGCTGTGTCAGGAACGACTTTGACGAGGACTCAGTGAATTTCGAACTCGTGTGAAAAATATGAATGTCTTTCGATGCATTAAGCGGATCGCTTATCGTCCTGAGCAACTGTGCTCTTCTCCCGATTATTTGTATAATATACCTGTTTATTTTATCAACTTGATGCTTTTAAAACGCAAGTTGTTTTCAATGTTGAAATATTAGATATAATCTAACGCTACACTAGAGGTCTAAATATGCGCTTATTTCTTTTGTACACATGAATTGAATTTTAGCGATGCAATTGTTTCAGATATCAAGTACCGTAGTTCTTCTCGGTCTAATTACTATAATTTGAACTAGGTAGCACACTACAAGGTTCATTGAGAGACTGGTTATTTGTGGAGATGAAGATCACATGAAGAAAATTCATCACTGCCCTGACGGGGACTCGAACCCCGGTCTCTCGCTTGCCGGATGAGTGCTCTACCATCTAAGCTATGGAAGCAAACAGAATGTTTCAACCTTGGAGCGTATATATATCTGGTTGGCCTATGTCATTCACGAGCTATTAGTTGATTGTTGACGCCGTCCACGTACGGTGCCTTTCAACATATATATACGCTCCAAGGTTGCAACATTCTGTCTGCTTCCATATCTTAGATGGTAGGGCACTCGTCCGGCAAGCGAGAGACCAGGGTTCGAGTCCCCGTGAGGGCAGTGATGAATTTTCTTGCTTGTAATCTTCATCTCCACAAATAACCAATCTCTCAATGAATCTTGTATTGACAAGTGGAGAGGACATTTCTAATTGCAGGTAGTACAATTCATTCCGAAGCTCTTGTGAATGAGCAATTAACGGATCTGAACTTGTTTAAGGCCGGTATTACACTATAAAAGTTCTATTATAAAACTTTAAAAATGCGGCCAATAAGGTCAACGGTTGCATTATCTAGAATGCAACCAATAACCTTATTGGTTAGATTTTTCAAGTTTTATAAAATGGATTTTATCAAACTTTTATAGTGTAATACCGGCCTTAGAGAGACGTTTACTAATTTGCTTAAGTAACTGATCATTTATTGTATAATCAAATAAATTTAAATGTCCGTCGTTTCAAACGGTTGATACACACACAAAGATTAGCTGTACTTTGTTTGTAGCAATCAGTATGTGTCTGTCTCTACTTATAATTGAACTAAACTCAAATCAATTGCACATGTATATGTGCAATATTTTCATTATAATGTGGGTATGTCTCACTGAAGCATAGGTAAAGACTATAGGTATTGTCTTATTTGTATCTCTAAAAACTTACTATCTACAATTTTTAAACTATCCGCTTCTGAACGAAAAATTTGTTAGGCCGGGATTACACTATAAAATTTTGATGAAAGTTCTTTTATAAAACTTAAAATGCAGCCAATAAGACTACGGGTTGCATTTGCGCGAATGTAACCGGTACGATTAATGGTTGCATTTTTCAAGTTATATAAAAGAACTCTATAATACTGGAAAAATTATACCAATAAGCTCATCGGTTACATTCGAGCAAATGCAACAGGTGATATTATCAGTTGAATTTTTCGAGTTTTATCAAAGATCTTTTACAAAACTTTGATAGTGTAATCCCGGCCTTAGAATGCTCAAAAATGAATATTGAAAGCCTTTGAAGTATATTCAGCGAAGAGGGAAAATCTCTTAGTTGTTAATGCAATTTATGCTTATTAACTCGGTACCACAATGGATCCTATTTAAGGTTCAAGAAATTTCATGCCCATTTTTGGTTATTTTCACTTTTTTTCAACTGGTGCAGCATGATCTCTTAAGTCCTTTGTGCCAAAAAAAAATCTAAAAAATTCAATCCTTCGTTTTTCAATAAAATAACCCCATTCCCTATTAAAGTTTTTCCCGCCTGATGCGTTTTCATTGTTTTGTTCCATAGACACGAACTCTCTCTCTCTCTCTCTCACACACACACACACACACACGGGTATGGTATCCCCGCATTGGTCAGCATGCCGTAAAAGTCGGGGGACACCAGCTTTTTGAATGTCTGGCCCATTTGCATGCTGGTTTCCCTCGATGTTTCCCGGCATGTCAGCTAATGCAAGGAACACGGTACTTGAAGCTCAAGCCAAACAGTCACGGATCCAAAGTACTTCCGACGTCCCTGCTTGTTGAATCAGATTTCTGGCGACAGCTTTCGCAACACCATGCAAAGCTCCACTCTGATAAAACTTTAATGAAGGGGTTTTGTGTCAAAACTCATCATTAGCAATGTCTATAACAGTACTACTAACAGAACTGTTCGTGATATGCGCTGTACTTCCCGTTATATTAAAAGCAAGGCGATATTACCGCATAGTATATCATTTTGCCCGGGGGCCCATGGTTCCGTTGAGACGGCCCTGACTGGAAAGAGGTGTACGCAAGGAGAGAAATATGGTGCCCATGTCCCCCTCCCCCAAGATTATAGAAACTTAAAATTAAAAAGAAAATATTTTTTAGCTATTTCAATCGACATTACATTTTGAAGGTTAGTAACTCAAAATCTCTCTGGGGTTCCCTGTAATCTCTCTCCCCAATTCCTAAGTAATTGAGTTTCACCCTGAACAGACTTATCGCAGATTTTTTAATATCACGGCCATTTAATTATGAATGTAAATAGGAACATTACCCGCAGTCATCCCTAACAAAAAAAAAACTTCTTACTCGATCACATAAGTTTTCAGTCGATTCCGAAAACAATTTCTCAAATGTATCCAATTTCAAGACTGCTACTATTCAATATTACAATGATTTTGAGTTTCTAAAAAATAAACTGTTTTACTGTAATTAGTTAGTTATTAATTTTTTTTGTAAAGCATGTGGATATTCTGAAAATTTTACTTCACTCAGAATTACATTGTATTAAACCGCGACGTAGCCAGAAATTTCTTTCGCAGGGGAGCAATTAACATTTAGGAGGTAGACTAAAGTGATAGAACAATAGACTAAAGTTACGTCAATGTTATTACGCCGTTATTCCATACATATCAGTAATTTTCTCACATTTCGGGGGAGGGTGCTGAATCTCCAGCGCCCCCCCCCCCCGGCGACGGGCCTTGGTATTAGAGTTGTCTATCATATTATATTACATAAAATACCATTACAAAATTATTGGAAAATACAAATATTTCAATATTCTAATACTGTGGGATATATTTTAGCGATCGAGTTATACTTTAACTCAAGGCTAAATTGAATTCACATGAAATTAGAAAAAAAATATTTTGGTAAAACTTTGAACAAGGACTCAATAAATGCATCAGTTAATTTTCAAAGGAACAGTCTCAGCGTGTGGGCCTGTAAAAACATAGACCATCAAAAATGAGTCGAACCCAAATTCAAAAATAAGCAAGAGTTCAAAAAAAATTCATGAAGGAGTTATGAGTACACTGTTTGATGATATCTCAGAAATGGTCACATACGATGATATTTAAAACTCATGCAATTGAGATAAAGCATAGACGGAACAAAACAATGACAATAAAAGAAAGCATATTTACATTTGTAGGAATGGAACTAATTTCTGTAATTTTCGGGTGAAAAATAGAGATGAGTTTAAGGTTCCAATAAATAAATTACGAACTGATATCAACATTTCCATTGAAAAAAATCAAGATTTCTCTTTCGTAATAATTTTCTTTCCGTCGAAAACAATCACACATGTATCAAGTATTATCAAATACTTTGAAAAATTCGATATTGGAAAAAAAAGGTCATATCATAATGTTTAAACGGGGAAAACATAAGCATAGTTATGTTCTAAATATTATTCCGATTTTATATCGAATTTCAAAAACATATTCATGTGTTCACTAAGGTTGACATCGTAATAAGCACGAATAATCAGATGAAAAGATGTTTTAACAATTTCCTACCATGCGGTACGAACCGCACCATACGGTAAACGAAACCACGAGGCAACAAGTATTTAATTGTCGCACTTACCGAATCAAACGATTCCTGATCCCAAATATCCGAAAGATCTTCCTCGTAATCCGGAGTTTCGATGCCATCCATAATCCCGTTTAGTTAATTTCCTTCGCCGGGTCGTATTCCAATTCAAAATAATAATAATAATAAAAAAGAATGCTAAAAATGCGGTCGCCGATTTCTGCTTAAAGTAGCCTCCTCTTTACGAATCTACTTTTCTCGAATCTCGACAGGCCGTAAGAACAGTAGAATAGCTAACAACTACGAGAGTTTTCATCAAACGGTTATGCCAATTGGCGAGAAAAACAAACACGCGCACGCCAAACACCCTTTAGTCTGATAAGATTAGAACACGATTCTTCGGGCAAAGAGAGACAGACAGTCATTATTTCTGATGATAAATCCTAAGATAGCGAATAAACGAATCGGGGCCTCTAATAAATACTAGAGCAACTTTTTGGCTGGAGGCTGATAAACATTTTCACGGGGTTCAAAAGAGGGGGCGCTTTTGTGAATCGCACGTTCACCAGATAAAATTCGTCATTCAAATGAGCCCATCTAATCAGCAAACCATAGTTATGACAGCGAGCAATTTGTTGAATTTATGTTACAGAGCATCTCGGAAAAATCGACTCTCTTGAAGCACGACAATATTCATGTACCTGATAAATAGAAAAAAAAACCGGGTTTTTTTTTTTAAATAAACAAATCACAAAAACACAGACGTATATGCAAATACAAACATACACATAAGTACAAACATAAAAATACATACAATTTTTGACCCCAAGGGACTTGGACGGTCTTCCAGCAGGTCTAAAGGGAGTTTTAAACACATATGGTTCAAACAGCTTATTATAATGATTAGACATATTATATTGTATTTATATATTTACGATTACGATATATGTTAAAATGTTAGATTACTGATTTTGAGAGTCATAATCACGGTTATATAACTAAATTACTTATTGTGAATATATCTCTGTCTCAGTTAGTACATTACAAACCATACATATACAATACATGTACCTATCTACACTTATATGCACAATCAAAACCATATACATTCCTTTATCATATTTTACAATTTTTTCTCTCTCTTTTTGTACATAGTGAAAAACTACTTTTATATCTGATTACAAAGTATTTGTTAAAATCATTTCATAATCAATATTTTTAACAACGTCAAATACTATATGATTTATGTTTTTTCTATTGTCAATTTGATTTTCAATATAAAATAAGTTTAAAACTTTAGGGGCTATGTAGGAAAAGCTCTTTTTATACAGTGTTTTATTTATTAGGCTTTGGTACCTGGTATACTCTGTTGCAGCGTTTCTCAACCAGTGCTCCGTTTGCACTCCCCAGGGGCTCCACGGCCGCTCGAGGAAAATAAAGAAAATTTTATCATTCTATATAAGTAATTTTGTCTCAAAAATATAGTGTGGAACTGTATTTTCGTACTGTCTGTTATTATTTGAGATCTTATTCTATTATACATGCTATCTAATTTCCGGATATATATATTGTCATTGCTCCACCCCAGACACAAATTGTATAATTGATGATTGAATAAATCCGTGCATAAAATACGTCTTTCAAAAATTTTTCATCGATTAAGTTTTTCATTTTATATATGATTATTGCATATTTTCTGTTTTTTTTGATTAAAACATCACAGTGTGAGTTCCATTTAAGGTCATGTTGTATTGTTATACCCAGATAACTGTACTCGTGAATTTTTTCTATTTCTTGGCACCATTATCTTGACAGCGACAGTGATTATGCATTTTTAGATGTATGTTTTCATTGAGATTGATGTTTCTTGTTTTCATATAAATGCATTTTGTTTCTTTTATGTTAAGTTTTAGCTTATGTTTTATTAGCCATATGTTAATTTTTGTTAGATCATCTACTCTTTTTTATTAAATCTATTGTATCTTCTACATAAAGCACTGCATCATCAGCAAAGGTTATCAAATTTCCATTTAATTTCATAGATTGCATAAATTATTTATATATATTAAATATAGTATTGGGCTTAGTACAAATCCTTGAGGTACTCCTTTCTTCCCTTCTCGAAAAGAACTAATTTCTTTCTGAATCACTACTGCTTATTGTCTTTTATTATAGTATGACTCAAACCATTTAAGCATGTTTCCTCTGACTCCTGTTGAGAATAGTTTACTTGTTAATACTTCCAGATCAAGGAAGTCAAATGTTCTTTTTAAATCTAGGAACACAGTTATGAAATATTTATTATTATTGAACCCATTGTTTAGATAGTTACTTTTAGATCTAATATTATCATTTCTGTGTTTTTATTTATTTATTTATTTTTATTTTTTTGGAATTCATATTGATTAGAAGAGAAGGAATTTTGTCTATTTAGGAAATTTAGAAGTCGTTTTTTAACACATTTTTCGATTATTTTTGAAAAAACTCGAAGTATACTTATCGGTCTGTAGTTTATCAAATCATTTCTATCTCCTGCTTCATATATAGGATGGACGCAAGAGAGTATTTTAATTCATGATAAAAGATACCATTCAAAATAGAATGATCAATTAAATTTTTTATTGTGTATTTAGGTGGTATTTTGGAATTATTTTCATCATTTTAGGGGGTTAGCCCATCATAACCACTTGCTTTATTTTCCTTTAGGTCCCTTATTACTTGTTTCAATTCTTCTTTATCTATCTGAGTACAATACATAGAGTTGGTCGAACTGGTTGATATATTATTTTGTTCCATACAGTACATGCAAAAACTATTTTGTTCATTAGTGTATAAATTCCTATTAATGAAGTCATCATTAAGGTTATTGGCCAAGTTCATAGGATCCTGACATTCTGGCAGTGTCTTATGTACAATGTTGTTATTTAATATATTTTCATTAATGTATTTACATTGTAGTCATTTATTTTTCCCAATTTTTTTAAAGTTATTTTTAATATACTCCTGTTTAATTTTTTTTAATGTATTTTTTTTAATTTGTTTCTTATTCTTTGTGTTCTAAGTTGTATGAGATTATAAGAGGATTTTTTTTTCTATTTTTTATAGAGTTTTTCTTCATAACTTATTATTTTTAATATGTAGTCATTAATCCAGTTTTTTAAATTCTTTTTTGGGTTTTGTTTCACAGTGTTAGTCCATAAGTTTGAATTCAGTGTTACAATGTCCATTGAGCGTTTATATTTGTTTTGGTCACAATTACCTTTTACAATATTCTCGAGATTCGATGTCGAGATAAAAGTTTCGAATTTTTTGTAGTTGATAATTTTTATATCTTTACTTTCTTCACCAATACTGTTGATTTGTTTTTGCAAAAAGCCTATGAATCCTAATACCGGATAGTGATCAGTAATCTTGGTTTTGATGACTGTAAATTCCTGTGCTGAGTTTTGTTTTGATCTATAAAAAACATGATCAATATACATGTTGGTGTTGTGTTTGTTTGTTTTGTAATTTTTTCATGTAACAGAAGTAATCCATTTGTTGGCATTATATCAAGATACTGTGATGTTGTACTATTTCTGGTATATAAATCAATGTTAATATCTCCAACTATTAGTAGATTGGCCCTCAATTTTTTTAGATTTAGTTCTAGTTCTTCGTTAAATTGGGTAATACTGTATGAATGAGACCGATATAAGAGCAAAGTATTTATGTTATAATCTGGAAAGTTTATGTGCAAATGCTCAGCGGAGTTTAAGTTTGCTCCTTTTTTTGTATTGCCAATATCATTTCTTATATAGATTATTACACCTCCTTCGTATATCAATTGTACGTTCTACAATTGATATACGAATAATATTCATTTATACCATCATAGTTTGTGATTTGGTAATTAAATTTTTCTTCATTTCACAATCCATATTTCAATTAAACATATCACATCAACTGGTTTGTTTAGAGTTACAAATACAACAGGCAAATTGCCCAACGAGGTGGCTGACTTAAGAACATCATGGATCTCCGAGCCATTTTTTGTAGGCCCTACCTACTACTGCTACACCACACATGCACCCCGCGGAACCCCCAACGAATCGGTACATGCGGGAATGTGCGTGTACGTGTATTCTAACCTGACGTGAAGTGTTGTTGTTTCTCTGTAATGCTTGTTATGTGTAGTGCTGCCATCTGCCACAAGTTTTTCTAACTATGAGTGAAGTGTTATGATTGAATTATTTATCGTTGTAGGACTGTTGATCTCTGTGGCGAGACTTTTTAACGGGGAGATCGGCTCGCATTTGCGCCTTGAAGTTGGAAGCCACAGAAAACCAACTTCAGCCGACCACCACTGTGGGGTTCGAACCCGGATCCTCGCATTGCGAGTCCGTCACTATAACCACTCGACCACCACAGTTCTGAGAAATATTAAAAAATTGTCAAAATTATTTCTTAGTTGAATGTTCTTTCACTTTGAATGTTCTAAACTGGAAATGTTAATGATTTATTTTCTGCCTTTTGGGTTACTGAGAATTTTTCTTACTTCATGAAGTTCCTCCAACGGATATGGTCTCTGTGTTGAGCTCTCAAAGTCTTCATTTTCTGTCGTCATCTGCATTTGATTCAAGCTTTTGCAGTTTGTCTTCAGTGTTTATTCTTATTATTTATTCCCTTCAGAAAGATGAAACCTTAGCTATAAGCTTAATTTATCTATTAAGCTTAATCCTTAAATGCATGATTTTTTTTTTTCGAGCTGATAATGTTTTTCATCGTTACTGATACGTACAGTATATAGAAAGAGGAAAATCATTTTTAAAAAATCTATTTCGACTTGTACTGCTTATACAGGGCCTCAAACAGGACGTATAGAGCCTCAAAAATTGCATATTAAATAAATGTATATTCAAGTAATATTACATACTTTCTATAAATACATTATAACTACTTTCTTTGTGCAATTCAAACTATAGTAAAAAATAAAATTCGGGTAGCAAAACTTCGAGGTAAAAAAAGGGAGATGCAAACAAAACATTTTAACAACTTAGCTAAATCACAGCCACACATGCTCTGTAACAAACAAAAAATTGTTGTCGTTGATTGGGACATCTACCAGCAAATTCAAAATATAAAAAGAAAAGAATATGACCTCATCTTATGTACAAAGGTGATTCTGAATTTTTATGTTCAATGATATAAACTCTTTGAACTGCCTGCAGTGAAGAACGTTCAAACCCTTTGCACATATGCAAATCTACGAATTTAAGGGTTAAACTTTCAGCTTATCAGTGACTTAACGTTACGCGATCACACACACAATCAACAAACGAATTCTGGTAACATTTTTCCGAGAGATCCAAAATTTCACAAGAGGAATTGACTTTTTAATGTAAGAAAGTATAAGAATACCCCGAAAGTGGCGTTTGCTAATGAAATGAGATTTGTTAATGAAATTTCAGTAGAATCAAAAATATTTTTAATGCTCATTACTACGCTCTCATTTCTAATGCTCTAACTAACAACAAGGGGTATCGGATGTGATCTAGACGTATGTGGTACCCGACTTTTTTTTTTAGTTTTACGTAAGAGACTGATTTCTGAATTTATTCGCGGTGGTTCACCGCGTCATATAAAACTTTGAACAAGCAACCACAGAAGCCCCGGTTTCGACGCCTTTGCAAAGCCGTTTTAAACGCAGGGTTGCAGCTAGGGGAGGGCGCAGGGGTGAAGGGTCTGGTGCCTCGGACCAGGCAGGATGCTGAGCTTACCATTTTTGTGTTCAAAATTACGGGTAGGGGGAGCAGTAAAATGGACATTGAGCCCCGGGCGACAGAGTACATTTCCGTTTCTAGTTGCGGCCCTACTTAAGAGCATCATAAGCTCCCGGGCCAAGTGATTTTCCTGAGGCCTTTTACCTGCTTAGAAATTCCAGCCTTCAATGTTACATAAAGTATTCTCGAAAATCGATATATACCTAATTATATTATGAGGCTCCTCTGCACTTGGGGGCACCCAGGTCATGCTCGGGTGGGGCCATGCGTTAAGACAGCAAGCACTGCGCCATTGTATAAAAACCATTGAGAAAAAAACCCACTGAGGGTTAGTGAGAAGGGTTCATTTTTTATCCATATTCTTCAGGAATATACACTGCTTTCTAAAAGTTGAGCACGTGATTTTTTTGTAGTCTGGTTACATTTTTTTTATTCATTTACAAACCCTCAAGCGTTATTTATCACAGTTTACAGCGGCAATCAGCAACCAAATTTCATCGGAGAAGTATTTAATTACTTTTTAACTTATCACAGATCGACTTCGATGAATGGTGAGAACCCCTAATATTTTTTCACATTTCTATGTATCATCACTGGAGCCTGGAAGTTCAGGCAATATGTCATAAATGCCTTTTTTTTGCTTATTTTTAAACTTTTTAAAAAGTGAATTTTTTGAGTTTTTCCTGCCGTAAATACCTATTTCGACATTGTTTTATGTTTATCCTTGAATCTTAAAGTGATATTAAATATAGCCCATTAAAGATCATATTTTGTAGTACTCGGATATTTTAGTGTTCGAGAACCTCAAGGAAATTGCTCTTGATAAAAACTTCAATTATTAGCATTAATTCTTATCAGAAAGCCTTTCCCTCCAGCCCATTAAACGCGACTAGGCGTTAATGCTTGACAGATAGACATCTGACAAAACTTAGAACTGGCAAGTATAGAAATGACAAAGACTCAAAGAATCTCTGGTATACATAGTTCTCAGATAGCAATCAACTTACTATCAAATTCATATCGAGATAGTAAGAGCATATTTTAATTGAAACATAATTCATTATTCACTAATTATTGTTCTTTTATTTTTACTAATATTATTTTGCATGTTAGCTAGTTGAGCAAATCGTTACAATTACGTATTTAGTTCAACAAAATCAACTTCGATCTAAGCTTGAAGGCCTTCTTTTTGGTTTGGTAGTATCAACTTGGCTTGGCTAATAATATGCAGCTATTATAAACAAATAAACAGAGTAAATTTTTTAAGCCCTTTCAGTCATTTTTCATATTATATATATATAGTTTTTACTTATTTTAACCTTTTTACATCAACTAAATTTTTTTAGTGCCTATTTCAACCATTTTTAGTGTCTGCCTGCCTATTTTTTGCAATTTTAGTATCTGACATATGCAAATTTAAAAGATAAGATACTAGAATTTCCAGACCAAAGACTAGATTGTTCAGTTCATAGGCGTACGCAGAATTTTCTCGAGGGGGTTTCAGATTTTTTTTTTCCTTTTGAGGGGGGGTTTACGTTTTTTCCTGCAAAATAACACTATAATCTTGGCTCAAGGGAGGTGTGGGGGGGGGGGTTAGAATCCCAAACCCCCCTTTGTGTACTTCAATGATTCAGTTTGATGCTAAGAGTCTTGCACTGTAAGAACGCGTGCTTTGAAAACATAAGCTCTTTTTTTTCAATGAATTTTCTATTAGCTGAATATTTCATTTTGCATGAAGTGATTCAAAAACTTTCAGAAAAAGAAGTGAAGGTGCATCTGGAAAAAGGAATTTTGGGAGTGGACTTGAATCAGGCTCAAATGACGTAATTCTAATGATATGATTGCCGAGAAAATTCAGATTGCAGTGTAGCTGTGTTAGGTGCCTACAGACTGCTGGTCTGACGTGACGTCAAAGTCAGTGCCGTTTTAACGCATGGGCCCACCCGGGCACGGCCCGGGGGCCCATGACGCTCTAAAGACGGCCCTGGTCAGAGTAGTCTGTAGGCACCTTTAGATTAGCACGTGCATCCATATCAACGAAAATGTTTATTAGCCGAATCTGCATTTTTTAGCCGGGGCAGAAAAATCACAAAAAAAATTTAGTTTATGAAAAGTTCGTAAACCGAAGCTTTCGTTAGTCATAGTATTACTGTATAATGCATTAGAAACGCACACCCCTGGCCCAGCCCTACAGCCATACAGAGGGTGGCCGAAGCCTCGGCGAATCTGTAGTTTCGACGTGCGCGGCAATCTTACTCCTCTTCGTTCTAAAAGAACGCTACTCGTGTTTGTACAAAATGCACAAATCCAAATTCACCTGTGCTGCTCGCACAATGGTGACAGCTAGACCATAAATCACCTGTGAAACTCGCATAAAGGTGAAAACTAAACCGCATAGGTCAAAGACCAAAGTCAATACTGCAACTCGCAATAAAATTGACTTCAGGATGGGAGCACTAATTTCAGGACACCCCAGTACCAAAACTCGGCCCAATGCCAACTAGGCGAACCGACTCGTCATCTCAACTAGAGATTCCTTTATATTGCTCTCCGGGGTGTTACAACATTGGCATTACCACGGTTGGACCAAGAGGTACAATCACTTACACACCCAAACACCCAAAAGGTACAGTTCACTTACATACCCAAACACCCAAAAGGTACAATTCACTTACTTAGCCAAAAGGTACAATTCACTTACATAGCCAAAAGGTACAATTCACTTACATACCCAAAAGGTACAATCACTTATAAACCCAAAAGATCTCAATAGAATAGACACTTCTCGCGACTAGACTGCAATCTAATGACAATTTTGTCACTTCTCGCGTCATAGCACGATCCCTTTCGCAATTTTTTCAATCACACATTGCGACGCTGCTAAATGCCCATCGTGTTATTACTATTTACAAACGTGAGAGTCCTGCAATACGTTGCTATTGAGAAATTCACGTTAAAACACGTCAGTCAACTCCTACTCAGAGCCACCTAACTCACTCCTCCGCAAGTTCGTAGTAACAACCGGATTTCATGAGGAAGATCCAACAACTCGTGAGCCATGTCTCCTCAAGTTTGTGAAGACAGGTATCACCCGAGGAGATACGTTCTTTATTACCGCATTCAAAGGTTATTCAAAGACCTCATTAAGCATCGAATTTTTCGGGCGGGAACTTTACATATCCCGCTTGTACACGTGTCCCACGTCAAAACTTTGGCCTTTCGTCACGTTGTTATTGGCAAAGTTGACGCATTTTATTTCTCCGCTCGGTGTTCCCCCTCCCCGCACCTGTTATGGCGTTCGACCTTAGTGATTTTTTTTGCAAGATGGCCAAAACCCCAGCATTTAAAACACTGGGTTGGTCTCGCATACTTTCGTACCTTGCAACGTTGTCATCCCTCAGAACTGATTTACTCATCACTTTTAAGTAGATATCTGGATCTACTTGGACAATTCAATTAGTTCCAACTACGGAAGATCGGAACTTACACGGAATTGGAGACTTCGTCACGTTCAACCTCTCTTGGAGCACTCGTGAGGTCTTGCTCCATAGCCTAATTTTCCACCCTAGGGCCATAATCCTCGGATTAGATCTTCTCGATTACACCACTTCAAAAAGACAGTCAGTTCCCTTGTCCTGCACGAGGAACTCTTTAAACTTGATACCATCTTCTTTTGTGATAGCTTCCACTATTGCGGATCCTCGTTTTGTTTCCCAACAGTCTTTCACCCCAACACCCAAACAGGATGGATTAAGGAGTTTCTTCAGTTCTTGAAGTGCACCCTCTTCGCCATTTTTCAGTATGATTATGAGCAAGGTCCGCGGTTTTGAACCTGTCGTTCCTTGGTGGCTCGTACTTCCAGCCATAACGACTTCACTTGATCTTGCAATTCGATATGGATGCACCATTCCGGTCACCTTCCCCCCTAACATCTTCTTGCGTACTTCTTGTATCAACAAGTTCCACGAGGTCAGGCTGATCTGGAACAGCATGTCTCTCTCAGTCTTCAATGCCTCTATGGCATGATCTTCAGCGTCTAGCGTTTCGACGTTTCGAAACTTCTCCAACGCAAATTTAATGGTGTCCTTGTAGTGACAAGCAATGACCAGATCAACTTCTTGAGGCTCGTGGTTTTAGACAAACCTCGAAATCTCCTCAGTTGGTATTTTTTCCACTGTTTTGCCAACACGTCTTCGTATTGTCTACGGAAATCGTTCTCCTGCGTGACCAGGTCAAGGTAGTCTTGAAGGTATTGCTCTGACTTATTGAGTTGCTCTACCTTCTCAACCTTGTCTGTCAGTTTTTGTTATCCCTGGTCATAGGCGGAGATAGACTTAAAAATCTGGGAGGGAGGGCATGATGATGATGATGATGTCAATTCATATACACACATATACATTAAATCTGCCCACTCCATTTTTGATGCTGGGGGGGGGGGAATGCCCCTCACGCCCCCCCCCCCCGTATCGCCGCCCACGTCCCTGGTATGTTCCGCCATTTAGTTCCTCAATTCTTTGGCTCTGAGCTCTTTTTCAAGAAGCTTTCATTCCTTAGTCCTATCTAAAGGGTTTCTCTCAAAGTCGTCAACATCTCTCCGTGATCCAATTTGAGCTTTTCCAGCTCCACATTATGGAGATCCTCCTCTGCTGTTATCACGTTCACTGCGTCCTTGGACAAATTGGTAATAGTGGCAGCATCCTCCTTTGCCTTGACTTTCGACTTATTGGAACTTTCCATTTGTTCAGCGTACTTTTTCTTTTAGAAAAATCTTGGTTTTTTGCCGTCAACACCTTTATCAAAACTTCAAGTTTTGTCTTGGTTTGCTCTTCACTCGATATGTCATCTGAGCCAATGGACTCGTCAGACATTTTTAATCCCTCCTCGAGAACCTTACACGTGTCTTCATTTTTTTTTAGCTACTTTCTCCATATACCTTCTGCTTCAAACAGGAGCCTTGTCTTCTCGACCTTTTCCTTCAACGCTTGACACTCGTCTATTAGTGTTAACAAGACTCTCGCCATCAGTCTTTGACTGTTTGTTCGCCGTTGACTGACTGAAAGATCTACACTTTTTTATAGCGTACCGAGCCTGTTTTACCGCCCCTTGGGAAGCGACTCCTTGCGGGATGGTGAAGGGGTGAAGAAGAAAAATTGTGTGTATGGTGGTGGATAGAATGTGTGAGTGTGTGTAGGTAGAAAATAAATTTAAAATTTAATAAGAATAAATTTCGTCTGTAGAAGAATGGACCAAACTGGCAAAGGATTTGAAAAATTTTGCCGACAATGATAACGATCCCGAGGAGGAACGACAACAAAAAATAACCTGGCTGAACACCAAGATCCACGTCTTCCTGGGTGGATTGTCTCGTGATACCAAGGAAATAATTGAGAAGTTCCAGAAATCTCTAAAGTTTGCAAAAATGACAACATTTTCCGGAGAATATTCCAACTTTTCCAAGAACTCCGGACCATGCCGAGAGATGACTTACACCAGAAAGCAGTGAATGAAATCTTCGAGAAATTCTTTCACCTCGCCGATTCTGACTGCTACGACGCGTACCGTTATTCACTCCGGTGAAATTTCTTAGAACGTACTCAGACAACTATACTCTCCGGATCCTGAAAGAACCAGTCGAAGTCAGAAGCGAGACGGCTCACCAATCACACACAGATCAACATCCCTGACGAGCAATGGCGCCTCTCATTGACAATATGGATGTGGCGGCCTGTACAGTTTCGACGGCTAATTCAGCTGCAGTGTGTGTACGAATGCGGCGAAAAACAATTTTCCGGAAAACAGCAAAGTTTCATCAATCCTGATCTCCTGTCAGAAATAAAGGAGAAAGATCTCAGAAGAACTGACCTAAAGCTGACAAGGAGAAAGTTCGAATTTTTCCTGCTTTCCCTGATGACCACAGAAACATCACAGCTTATTGTGTGTCCCAAAACATCGCCTACAACGTGCTACTGTTGGAAACCGAACACTCTGAAAGCTTCGTCCTCAAGGGCCTGGAGCAAATTCATTGGATGAGAATATCATCGATGCCCTTCAACTTTTCGGAAAACAAAATTCAGCAGTTGAAACGTCGAAAGGACGGCAGCAAATCGCCCATCTGACGGGTCGATTTGCCGAAGACTTCGATGTCCCGGAAAATTCTGGACCTCAGGAATTAGATCACCTCCGGATCAAAGTAGAGCGATCCCGACTCCCACAAAGACAACAATTTGTGATGTGCTACCGCTGTATGAAATTCGGCTATCACAGCTCCGTATGCACGGTTCCGGAGAGATGCGTAAAATGCATCCGAGACCATCGAAACCGGCTGTGGAGAAGAGGAAATATCAAAAAAACAAGAAGTCTATCCAGAGACCACGAAATGATAATACAGATCCGACTCCGAAGAGAAAGGCACCGCAGACCCCAACCAGGGCCCAGTGCCGTCTTAACGCATGGGCCCACCCGGTTACGGCCCGCGGGCCTCACGAGAATAGTGGGCCTCACAAAAATCAGATCTGATTGAAATTTTCGAGAACTGGCCTGTGGTAGGGCCTCAGAAAAATCACTTGGCCCGGGGGCCCATGATGCTCTTGAGATGGCCCTGGCAGGACCAGACTTAGGTAGGTGCGAAAGGTGCAGCAACACCGGGCCGCTAAATTTTAGGGGCTGCAAAACGGAATAAAAATTCTTTTATTAAGTTACATTGACTAACATTTTGACTTCATAATAAATTATTAGCTTAAGATTCTTTCCAAGACAGGGAACTAACAGGCTTAGGATTTTGACCAAAAGCAAAGAGTGTACGCGGGTTCGAGGCCCTGGCAGTGCTGTCTTAACGCATGGGCCCACCCGGGCACGGCCCGGGGGCCTCAAGAGAAGAGGGCCTCACAAAAATGAGATCCGGTTGAAATTTTCTAGGATTTACCAGGTAGGACCTCCGAAAAACCACTTGGCCCGGGGTCCATGGTACTCTTAAGACGGCCCTGGGTGCTAGGCCAGAAGGAGTGCTAAATTCTCTCTTTAACGACGCATTTAAAACTACACGGGAAGAGGGAAGCATGCTTGCCCGGCCGAAAATTTTTTTAGTTACGGCTCTGGGTAGCGGCGGTCCAGCCCTAGCAGCCTTTCCATTGTCATTATGGTGCCGTGCGGAAAGATATAGCCTTCTAGACCATAGTTTCCCAACCTTTTTTGTCTCATCGCCCCCCAACGCAATCTAACCCATAGGATCCTATGTTATCCCGTAGATTCTACCGCCCCCCTGGAACATTCCATCGCTCACGTTGGGAATCACTGTTCTAGACCGTGCTCTTAGGTGGCTCCCTCTATAGTGAGTTTATAGCAAGCGCGCCCAACCTTTTAAAGAGTGCGGGCCACTTCATTAGTTTGAAAATGTGTCGCGGTCCGCTTAAGTGCTCTGGAACTGTGCCGCGGGTTACTCGAATGAAGTGTAAATATGCCCCCAGTCACTTAAGTGATCTGTCAATGTGCTGTGAGACACTTGAGTGATCTGTCAATGTGCTGTGGGCTACTTGAGTGATCTGAAAATGTACCGTGGGTCACTCAGGTGATTTGGAAGTGTGCCGCGGTTCACTTGGGTAATGCGGCACCGGCCGCTAAAGTGTTCTGTAAAGGTGACGCTGATATTATTTCAGCAAAATCAGGTTTGGAGCCACATCGTATGAGATTGAGCATATATGGTTTGAAGGGTAAAGAAACAAAAAACAACGCTTACAATTTTTCTCGCTGGACGATGGGTGCTATTGCCCCAATTTATTGCCATTGTCTTTTTTTTATTTCTATAATACAATAGTACAGTACGCACAACTTTTAACTAAACGATGGTGATATCTTGAGTTCTATTTATTGTAAAAAAAAGGAAGATGTCATTTTCTCTCTTCTTCGTTTAAGATCTTCCGTAAGTGTATCAAGTTATTTTTTTCTTAAGGGGTCATCTAGATGTTAAAACTAGATCCAACTTTTGAAAGTTCAATTGTAACCTCATTTTTTTCTTTCATATTTGGATTCGGTGTCTCAAGAAATGCCGAAATAGCAAATTTCATCAATTTTAAACGAACGGTTAGTGATATATAAATTATTGAAAAACGAGTGTCGTAATGTTAAAGAGAAACATCTTGTTTTTGAGCATAATTGCTGAAATAATATAGGTATCTCATTACTTTTTGTTTTAAGTGATAGATGCTAACGGGCCAAACATAATTTTATTACTCATTTTGAATTTGACTTTTCTAAAATATGAGTTATGATTATTAAAACATATTTAAAAAAATTTATGAATAGAAGCATACATTAATTTTTACTTCATTCGAATCAGCATAGTCGAAAACCCAACAGAACCAATTTTCATTCCAATCTGACCTCTATTTCACAAGGTATGAGCGATTATCAGAAAATGACCACTTTTAGGGACCATATACTAGATATAAATTTGAAGCTCATTGATAAATTTCTCGTTACAAATTATGCGGAAATGTTTAAATATGAAGCTCATAACTTCAGTGAAATGGGCAATTATTGTTTTAAGTATACGATGATACGCGATTAATAAGTCATCCATCCAGTTTTTCAAAAAAAACGTTTTTTAGTAAACAAATAAACAACGAAATTTTGTAATTTTTCACTATTTCAGAAATTCGCTTCATTCTTAAGGCCGGTATTACACTATAAAAGTTTGATAAAAGTCCTATTATAAAACTTGACAAATGCAGCCGATAAGGTCAACGGTTGCATTTTCCAGAATGTAACCAATAATCTTATTGGTTTTGACTTTTACAGTGTAATCCCTTTTGTAAAACTTGAAAAATCTAACCAATAAGGTTATTGGTTACATTCTAGAAAATGCAACCTTTGACCTTATTGGCTGCATTTTTCAAGTTTTATAATAGGACTTTTATCAAACTTTTATAGTGTAATACCGGCCTTAGACAACATTCATGAGCTGAAATAAATAGGGTTGGTGCTGGAAGTTGCCAGAAGTTTAATCAAATTTCATTATGTGAACATTTGAATTTTCAAAAACCTCCATTAATGTTTTGCTTCCGAAGCAAAATGGCTGTTTTGAGAAAAAAAATGGTTTATCTTGCTGTTGCGAGGGAAATTTCTCCTCGTGAAATCGCAGTTTAACATGCAAATAATCTTACACATCTTACCTATATGTATAAAGCAATGGCGTGTACACGTGTTTTTGGTTAAAAATCTTGAACCTGTGAGATATCTCCAAAACTGAAAAACAAAAGAACGAATAGTGCCATTATGCCATGCCGGATATTCAATGGCTCAAATTTCCAGTATGCTGAATATAAGTAGGTCGACGGTGTATTTATGGATTTGTTGGTAAGCATATATACTCTATTAAAAAGTGGTTTAAAGTTATTTTAATGCGTGATATGTTGCAGCAAAAACCAAAATTTAACAGCAATAATGTGTGTGTGTTTTTTTTTATCTTTTAGGCATCGAGATATTGGTTCTTTAGAAAGACGGGGTGGTGTCGGCCGATTACATGCATTGAGTTATCAAGAGGCTCATGCTGTGGTCGCTATAGTTGCTGTTGAGCCAAGACTAAATGCACGTCAAATACAAAGGGAGCTGAATCTGCCGGTATGTTTTTTACCAGTGGTAAAAAAAACTATTTACCAGATACTCCATGGTTATGCCAGAATATTTCGTACCCAAACATAATTCTAGATTTTCAAAAGAAGAAACTGCTACTTTAATATATACAATATAGGAGTATTATACTTAATGTGTGTGTCATAAATGCTTTGTAATTTTAAATATTTGCCATAATTCAGCAGTGGTTCGAAAAATGAAGATTATATAGCCAAAATCACTAAAATGTTTAAAAAAATGAAAAATAATGCAGACGGAGTACTTACCTTTTTCATTTAATCCGGGCAAATTCATTTTTTTTTAATTTAAAAAATAACGCTAATTGTAAAATAAAAATATAACGTTGTAGAGCCTCAATATATATTCTTATATGTATTATTATTATTATTATACTTTGCACATTGGCTCTCTCTTAACAAGCACGCTCTGGTCACGTGAAAGAATCTCAGTACATTCTGTACTGAAACACAAGATGATCACGTGACCGGATGCCCCTTCCGAGGGTCCGAAGGGCCATGTGTGTGAGAACATCAGTTCAGCTCCAGCTCTCACACGAGATGCATCCACGTCGTCTTTCTATCTCTCTTAAAAATGTACCATGTAAATAATATCTTCTGTATAGCATCATAATTAAAGATAACGTATCTATAAAACTACGTCTCATTCATACGGACTCAGATGCGCTACCGTCATCACTTAGCATTAGCATTTAGCAACGTAGTTTAAAATAGTGAAATTTAAAAAAAACATTTATAAGTTAAAAGAAATACGAATTCCAAAAATGGTATTTAAATATCTGAAGAATCAATATCTACAATAAACCCTTGTGACGACAAACACCATTTCAAAGACAAAATATTAGATACAATAGTCTATTTTTGCTTCAGAAGTGGTTGTGTACTGAAAAGAATTTCTGAATGAAATTAAACGAGTAATCAAGGCTATATTTTACTTCTCTTACAAGTGTGTGTCCAAACAGTAAGGAATAATTTGAGGGAGGCATCTTTCCATAGTCACGTTGCTGCCCGTAAGCCCGCGTTATCAACTAATCAAATACAGCAAAGGCTTTGTTTGCCCAAAGTCGCATCCAATGGACTGCAGCGCAATAGGAATCAGTTCTTTTTACTACCGAAAGCTGCATCCAGTCTTTCTGTAGTATGAAGTAGAGAGTATATAGACCAAGAAATTTAATTTACGTTGTCTGCCTCAATACGTCCAAAGTTTGGGACGTAGTGGCAGAAAATCTTTATCTGTATGGTCTTGTGCTTCTGCTCACAACATCAGCCCTCTACGTCTTATTTCAGAACGACTGCTTGCATATTCATATTGTGACATTCTAGCGCACTGTATGATTCCCGAAGTATTGGATAACCATTTTCCAGATGGCTTTTTCCACTTCCAGCAGGTAAAATATTCATAGAAATGTCGCCAAGATAAAAATATAAAATTTATCTTATATTATAATTTATTTTACATTATTTTATTATTATTTATTTTACTGCTAAATGAAAACTGCTATTTGATACTTTACTGCTATTGAAATCTTTTTCAGGATAACAGTCCAATCCATAAAAGTGGTTTGATTGAAAGCCGGATAGAGGAGAATGGTATCCAAGTGCTGAATTGGCCCAGTAATGCTGCAGATCTCAACCCCATTGCAAATTTATGGGCTTTATGGAAAGCAAAGGTTGATTTCACTGGTGTAAGGACAGCTGCAGAACTATGGAGAGCTGCTGCAGAATCTTGGGATTCTTTAAGAACAGATCCAGAATTTGCAATCCGCCTCATTGACTCGATGCCGAGACAGATACAAGAAGCTATCAACAACAACGGTCTCACTACACCTCGTACTAAACAATAGGCTGTTTTCATTGATAGATAAGTAAATCTTCCAGTCTAGATAGCGTTGTCTATTAATTTTTATTTGCGTAGTATTTATTTTGATCAAATTTCTAAAACAAAATAACATTTACTGAATATTTTCTTATTTAGAGAAAAAAAAGAAACCCAGAATCTCAGTTTTTGTTACTTCTGAGGATTGGTAAATATAATAATATGCCAAGAATTCACAAACTAATACCATACAATTAGATTGATGTTAATATTTATGGAGATAATAATCAATAAATAACAGTTCTCCCAATAGCGTAAATCATCTTAGTGTGCGCCAAGTTTAGGGTAGTGGCTATTGGTGAAGTCGTCTCTGCTAAAACCACGGCATTTCGTTTCATTCGTATTTTTTTAGCATTAATAAAAATTGGAGAATTTAAAAATGAAACAAAATTATAATATAAAATAGTGCAATGGGTGCGACAGAAAATTCTTATATATTTTTTTCTAAATTGATAAATTGTCGTCACAAACAATTGCTTTGTGACACATCGTTTGAAATAATTATGGTATAAATATTCGTTCAATCACGGATATAAAGTCATTAAAATGAAGAGTAGTAAAAAAAGTTTGTTTTTCACCTCCATAAAATAAAAACTATTTATTTTTAACAGCACTAAATCCAAACACTCACAAAGCATATGGAGTATTTATCGTTCGAAACTTGTTTCCTGTGTATTTTTCCCTCTGCAATCAACCTTCAAATTCAGTTTCTCAATTTTTAGAGTGTCCCCACAAACACATTTTCACTTATATCTCTCATTTTTATACTTACAGCGATGAAATTTTTTTTAGGGTAAATGCAATGCGATTAATCAGGTAAGATGAGAAAAAAATAAGGATTTACATTGAAGATTTTGAAGTTTGAACAATAATAAATATGTAGATCACCCCTCATTGAGACGAATTGCACACAGTCGGGTAGAAAATCACAAACCATAATGTTTGGGGAAAACCGCTTCACACACATTCTACAAATTTTAGATCCCAAGATATCGCCATCGTTCGGTTAAAAGTTGTGCGTACTGTACATAGTTTGATAGTCGTTTTCCGGTGCTAATGTGAATCTGGCGAGCGCCGAGATGCTCGAGGACACTGGAGGATCGCGAAAAATTATTTTAGAGGGCTGCAAAGCTGTTCTTGCACCGAGCCGCAAAATACTTAAGCCCGGCCCTGACCCCAACTGCAGCCGGTAAGAAGTCAAATCAGTCGACTCCTGAGAGGCAACGGCTAAAGGAATCCCGAACGCCTCTGGGATTCTGCCTCTATCTTCCGTAAGCAGCCAAGCGGACTTCGTTGACGAGTTAGCTGCCACGACCCAGAAATCACTGTTCTTTATCATCCGGGAAAACAAACAACCAACTTCCTGGGCTGAAATTTCCTGTCCCCCACTATCGCTTTATGTGTTGTCCTCTTAGATATGTGTTTAACCTCTTCGCGTACAAGCTGATGGCGATAAATTTGAATGATCGTCATTAGACGTAGAGCCGATGAATGTGGTAGCCTTATTCCGAGTTAAAAAAAAAGGGTAAAAAAGAAAAAAAAACTATATGCTGCACTTCTATGTGCAGCATATAATAGAAGGATTATATACATTATATGAGTGTGTGGGGGAGAATGCCGTGCGAAGGAGGAGGAGTAAAAAAGGTTGAGGAGAACTGCCACCATCGTTATCAGTTGATCGTTATCTCGTTGAGATATTACGATGGTGGTGAGAGAACAGAGAGGGAAAACATACACAACTCTGTTTCATATGGTTATAGTAATCCTTCGCAATCAGGAAAAAAGAGGTTGAAGAAATAGATGAATTTATTCCACTGTGGTGTTTGGACGCAATATTACGTCCCTGATCGTAAAGATGTTAAAAATCGGAATTTTTACATTTTCGACGTCCCTGGCTTTCACATTCCAGTACCATGGAATGTGAATCAGGGCCATAACTAGGACTTTTGCCGCCAGGGGCAAACAATATTTTTTGCCACCTCTACACCTTTAAAATTATATGATTTTGTAACGATGTTCTTTGTTCCCAGCTAAAACTGCCGCCCGGGACAGTTGCCTCCCGACCCCTCTAGTTATGGCCTTGCCATGCATGTATCAGAGACAGGGAATGAAACTTATAAAAAAATTTAAAATGATAAATTAATTTGCAAGTGTAGTATCATATCGAAAAGAACTATTAAGTGATAAACTATATAATGTCAAATAATATGCTAGTGAAATATGAAATAAGTTAGAGCGCGCGCCGCGCGCACGTGTGTTTCTGATCCAGGTAGTGGGCGTGGTTTACTCGAGCCGGGAGGGTGCTCATGGTGCGAGTCGGTTTTCCGCTGCTGTACTTTATACTGTATATTTTTTTTTACTCTTCAAACCGGCGGAAGGGAAAAAAAACGAAAAAAAAAGCAGTTTCAATTCCAGAGGTGCTAATATGGCAGCGGTTCTCAACGTTTTTTGACTCGTGGAGCCCATTCTTGTACATAATTTCTATGGCGGAGCTCCGTAAACCTATTTTTTATTTAAACATCAAGGTTACAGGTTTATTTTTATTATTTTAAAAAATTTATAATTATTTTTTTCAAATTTACTGTTTATTTATTTTCCTCGAGCGGCCACGAAGCATCTGGGGAGTGCACACGGAACCCCAAGGGCTTCATGGAGCACTACTTGAGAACCGCTGCAATAAAGCATCTGGAAAAAGGGTTACCATAAAGCAGTGGTAGGCAACTTATTTTTGTTCAAAGTCCAACATAACGCTCAGCTGCAACATCATGAATTAGACGCACCAGTAAAGTGAACGCGCGAGACCCGGAAAACTCACACATTTGCACACGCCATGAGGTATGTGCAAATGCGTGAGTATGTTATAAGTGATACTTATATGGCAAAACGTAAACTTTTACACTGTGGGCATTCCCTTTTATCTTCAAAAACATATTCATTGTTTATTAGGTTAATTTTTCATGCAAACTATTTCATCAAATCTATTCATAGTTTGAATTTCTCTCACAAATGAAAAATTTGTTACAATTTTTTTCAATTATTACTTTGGCGAAATAGGCAATTTGCCAAACGAGGCGGCAGAAAAAATTGGAAAACAAATTGCTCATGTGCCAAGTTTTATGAGCAATTTGTGTGTTTGAAAAGGAGTATGATGATAACCAGGACCCGGATGTTAATGACATTTGCATTTTTATTCTTTTTTTCACTGTTAGGGCTATTTTTCTTAGTTTTGGGGCATTTTTTTGGCATTTTCACTTTTTTTCAATTTTCAAATATTATAATACACAATGGAAAAGATTGAGAAAATTATATGAATACTGTGCGTGCGTGTGTGTGTGTTTTTTGAGCATTTCTGAAAAAATATGTTTGAATTTCTTGGAAAATAAAATAAAAGATGTTTTTGGCTTCCTCAACCATAGTCATGCATACACAAAATTTCCTCGGGGGAAGGAGTCTTTTACGTTCTTTACTGGAAAAAACACTATTCCCTCTCCCTCACTATGCCAGTCATGGCCCCCACATCTAGCAACAGGGCCCTCCGATCAGATTCTTCGCGGACTCTCAATACTGAATTTCTCGTGAAAAAACAAAAAATGATAAGAATCGTCTCAGGCCCTCAAGTCGGAGCCCTGTCAGCTCTACTCTTGTCGGGACCATAACTCCACTGTTTTCTAACCGATTCATGAATTATAACTCGTTTATTATAAAAATTGTTGTTTTTGATGAAATATAAACGAGAGAAAGAGAGAGAGAGAAAAAAAAGAAACTTGAGAAAAATTTACTGTGATTTGATGCTGTCGAAACTTTTTCATTCGAACATAACCAGTTTTTCAAAGAGAATTTTGTTTTATTATTTTGATGGCATTATTTTTCAATTTTTATGGTATTTTTTAGTCATTTTTCAAGATGTTTAGAGCAAGAACATCCGCGCCTTGAACATCCACTCATTTCGTTACTAACAATAATGAATGTAAGTATTTTTCCTCTGGAACGAGAATAGCTGGAATAATGATCACAAATTCGATTTAACAACTTGTAAATAATTAATTTTAATCTGATAATTATTTTACCTTGTCGGGAGCCCAAGGACCAGATCTTGGCCGCCCTTCTATAATGTATGAAGAAAGGAGAGAGAGCGAGAGATTTCGAAAATTTATTATTTCTCCCATTTACTCTGGGCCCAGTAAACTCACCTCGGGAAGAGGTTCAGTTAAATAAATAATAATAATTAAGTGAATATAATCATGTTTTTTTATTCATTTATTAATAATATTTATAGTTAATAATAAATCTGTTGGATGGATTTGGAGGATTGAAAATCTCTTCAGATCACAAAATGGATTCATGTCAACTGTAGGGTTGATATGGTATTTACCTTTGAGGGGTTTCACCACCTTTGGAAAAATCAAATAGTGGCCTAGTATAATCATTTTATAACTATAAAAAATATTTTCAACAAGTTCTCTCTCTCTCTCCCCTTAACCAAAAAAAAAAACGCATCAGCTGAATATCGTCATCTTTTCTCCCAACTATACTAACTGATGTTAAACGATTCTCTCAATGTTTTCAAATTTACCAAATTGCCAATTTAAAATTCGCCATAGAACCAAATTTGAGTTTTCAAAAGAAAATTGACAAATATCATTTTATGTTAATAAATCGTATCTTCATCACTCACAATCTTAGTTCAAATACTACTGTACTTCGCCACGCGCGGAATCTGTAACCGGAAAGAATTTTTCTTTCGGGGAATTTTCTGCTTCTTGCAGCCAGTTCGTGAAAAGCAGCAAATGAACGGAACGTTCTCCCATTCTGATTGGCCCGATCGCCAATTGCCAAAATCGGAAACTCCATAAAACAATTTCCGTTAATCACCCGAAACCTAAAAGCTAATAAAAGTTGAAATTCGGGTTTTTAACCAATCAGAAACTATGTGGGTTTCCAGAATGGGAAACACGCGTGAACTATGCACGTACCCTTATGCCGAACACAGTCAAAGGATGTTTTTTATACACAACAGTATTATATTTCATATAACAGTTTCACATATGGAACCACACGACTTCATATTACAGTGATACCAGGTCGAGTGCCATAGTAAATCAGTTCTCAAAGCGAATGAAAGAGTAGAATTTGAACTTCCAGGATGGCGCAATATTTATCACTTGATAGTTATATAAGTGAAACAGACTGACTGATTTACAGTAGGGGAGCCTGTGCCCCACCTTCACGTGGTTCGGGTCGGGTCGCCTATTGGCCAACGGGGGAGGTGGCACGAAATCGTGCTCGATACACACGCAGGGCCGGACATGAGCAGGTGCGAAGGGTGCGGCTGCAGCGGGCCGCTAAATTTTAGAGGCCGCAAAAGGAGAGAAAAAATACTGTTACGAACATTATGTAAATATTCATTATTTATCATGTATTATGTAATTTTTAATCTTGTAAATAATCATTAATCAATCTCTCTGTAAATCTTGCCAAAGTGACAACGAACTTGGCAAGTCTGGCGAATTGTCGATGTCATAGCACCAAAAGAAGTGTGAGGATCATGCGAGAACCAACGAAATTATTTTAGAAGGTTTCGTTTTCCTACTAGTGGCACCACTTCTGCGAAACTAGGCGCAATTTGTTGACTTTCCGTCGGAAGACGAGATCTTATTTGTAAGTTGCTCTCTATTTGTATAGGTCGTGTTTCAAATCTCTGCTTGTGAATACATGTACATAGCTGTTCGGTGAAACTAAATTTGTGTTGTCCGTGAAATTGCTTCGTTTGCCATCTCAAGTACTTGTGAGAGAAATTATCCGGAACAATTTGGTGTCAGAGGTGGGATAATTCAAGGACTTGAATGGTAAAGATAAGAGAAATGTGTGTGTGTGGACATGGATGAGAATCGAGAACAGCCGAACCAACTGATGTCGGTGATGCGACAGATGAAATTGGGCATTGTGGAGGAAATAAACACGTCCATCGCTGCCGTCAAGGATGATGTCACCAACTCTATCACTGAAGTCAAGGAGGATGTCACCAACTCTATCACTGAAGTCAAGGAGGATGTCACCAACTCTATCACTGAAGTCAAGGAGGATGTCACCGCCGTCAGCACCTCCATCGCTGAAGTTGGAGAAGATGTAGGGAGACATCGCCATTTCTATCGCTGGAGTGAAAGACGACTTCATCACTGCCGCTGCTGAAGTGAAAGAAGAACTTTGCCAGGAGATGAACTCCGTCACTGAGAGGGTGAGCGTGGTGGAGGGAGCATTGCACGTGATCCACGAGAAGCTATTGTAAAAGATACAAATTCTAGAAAAAAATATAAAGAGCCTACGTTTTCCGCGGACGCTCACCAGGTCCTGCCAGCCGTAGCTGACGTCAACCGACCGAACATCCAGCCCTCGACGTACGACGGAAGGACATCATGGTTGATCTTCAGGAAACAGTTCGAGGTGATTGCCCCTAGAATGGATGGGACTACGTACTCAAGGCCTTCCACCTAGCCGCCGCACTTCGAGATGAAGCCGCCGAGGTTCTACGGACGCTCACCGCTGAAGCTATCCAGCTCTGATGAACTCCCTTGATTTGAGGTTTGGAGAGAATTACCTCAAGGACTTCCACTGACTTAACCTGAAGACCAGACAGCAGAAGACTGCGGAAACATTGCAAAAATTGGCCGTGGGCATCAAAAGATTCTCGCAGTCGGCGTACCCCGGTTGCCCGCCGGACATCAGAGATGGATTGACTCTGCAATGCTTTGCCGACTCCGTCAGGGATACGGACATCCAGCAGGTGTTATGTCTAGGGAAAAGACGTGAAGAGTGCCCTGGTCTACGTTATGAAGTTTGAAGAAGTCCAAAAAACTTCGAGGATAGAGCGACGAGTAGTCTGTGATGTGGTCGTGGAGGACTCTACATCATCAGAGTATTGAAGGAATTCCTGAAAAGTGCCAAGAACGACCGTGAAAATCGGAAAGACAGGACCCTGGTCTGCTGGAGGTGCCATGAGGAAGGCTGCCTACGAAGATCCTGCCCAATGACAGTTCCCAAGAGAAGGGACACCCCTCGAAACTCCGAGCCGTTACACTGAAAAGTGACCGACTCGCGAGGTGGAGGTCGCTGCAAGGAGGAGATTCCCCATCAAGTATCTACCATATCTCACAGATGTGCGGCGGAGACCATGTGGTGGAAGGTGAAACTGACGGATTTCCTTGCCGGATGGTTATCGACACTAGAGCCATTGTGAGCATCGTTCTGACCGATTTGGCTCGGAAATTCCGACGACTCCTGTTCGTGGCACCTTCATTGACACTGCAGACCGTTACCGGGGACAAGATGATGATGAATGGGAAGATGGAGGCCTCAATGAAATTCGTTGCTGTCCCCTACCGTCACGCCGTCTTCCTGGCTGACATTCAAGATCCATTCATTATCGAACTGGAATTTCTGCAAAGATATTATATCTCTTTCGACTCGAAAAACAGCCAGCTGCACACGCCGAAAGAGCACATCTCCCTATTCGGATACGACGACGAAGAGGTCCTTCCACGAAAGATATTGGCTGTTCGTGACTTGACGATTTTGCCGACAACAGAATGCATCATCCATGGTAAAACTGGGACGGCCAAAGATTTTCAGCTCGGATTGGTGGGTTTTCCCTGTGAAAACAAGAATGATTTGTTGATTGCCACCGCTCTGGTGGATTCATCAAGGGATGTCGTCCCTGTCTGATTGGTCAATATCAGCGACAAGCCAAATGAGGTTCGGAAGGGTGAAGAATTCGCTACGTGTGTTCGGGTCACATGTGTGGTTCGTGATTCCCGGAAAACCAACCAGAAGATTCCAGAAGTTGTTCAAGAATTTTATAGAAGACGCCCAGCTGGACCTTGACCAAAGAAGATGCACTCAGTCGACTATCGAGAAATTTCGAAATACATTCTCTACGTTATCAGCTGATGTTTGCCGAACCAGCATGACGCAACATCACATCGACACCGGGGGTCATTCTCCAATTAAACAACATCCTAGACGACTTCCATTTGTCAAGCAAGAAGTTAGTAAACTACTACAGGAAATACGAGTCATCATCAAGACGTCAACAAGTGCATGGGCATCGCCGATTTTACTGATGAGAAAGAAGGATGGTTCCACACGATTCTGTGTTGACTATAGAAGATTGAATGACGTTACCAAGAAAAACAGTTATCCGCTGCCAAGGATCGATGACACTCTTGACACGATTTCCGGACATCAGTGCTTCTCTACCCTGGACCTGAAGAGTGGATATTGGCAAGTGGAAATACACCCAGACGATCGAGAGAAGACCTTACCCGTTCCTGATCAAGAAGCAGTGACGATGGCTGAAGTGTTTTAGTGTTAAATTAAGTATATTTTTTCGGAGTCCCTATGCTGATCTATTCCGACAAGGGAGGAAACTTCACTTCAGCGGTTTTCGGCTGCGTGTGCAATCTTCTAGGAATGGAAAAGACGTAAACTACGCCACTTCATCCGGAATCTGACGAGATGGTCGAGAGATTCAACAGAACCATCCTGAATCATATTTCGCTCTTCGTGTCAGAAAACCAACGAGATTGGGACTCGAAGTTACCGCTTTTCGTGATGGCCTACCGAACTACCGTCCACGAGAGCACCGGATTCTCGCCATCGCAGATGCTTATAGAAAGAGATCTTCGGCTGCCAGGTGATCTGCGGTTTGGGCGACCGCAAGATGCTTCTCTTCCACCGGAAGAATACGTCGAGGGACTCCAGGAGAGCCTTGAGGATGTGCATTGATTTGACAGAGACAAAATCAACATCGGCTCCGAAAATATGCAGAACCGCTACGATGCGAAGGCCACGTCTCACGACTTCAAGGAGGGAGACCTCGTCTGGCTGTGGAGCCCCAAGCACCAGAAAAGACTGTGCCCAAAACTCCAGACGTCATGGGAAAGCCCTACAGAGTCGTGAATAAACTGAACGATGTGAGAGTTCGGATTCAAAGGACTCCATCATCAAAGTGCAAGATGACCCACTTCAATAGGCTGGCTCCTTGATCACACGTGAATGATCAAGTGTGACCCTCCGACTTGAGGACTGAATTGCCGTGAAGAACAATTCTAAAAGAGGGGGCAAATGTTACGAACATTATGTAAATATTCATTATTTATCATCATTGGCGAACGCAAAGGGGGTTTTGGAGTTCTAACCCCCCCCCCCCCCAAGCTGAGATTATAGTGATATTTTGCAGATAAAAACGTAACCCTCCCTCCCTTGAGAAGAAAAAAAATTGAAACCCCCCCCCCCTGAAAAAATTCTGCGTACGCCTATGTTTATCATGTATTAGGTAATATTCCGCCTGTATATAATCATTAGGGGAGAGTGGAATAATGCCGCCACCTTAAGACAAAAAAAAATTTCGGACTTTAAAGTAACTGAAAAATATTGTTTAATATTTAAACACATAAATCATTTCGGTACCTTTTATTATTTTTGAAAAAAAAAACAATTCATATGTAACTTAGATATATAAAAAAAAAAAAGTTTGTGCAAAGTGTGGCGGATTTGCCCTATATAGTTGGGGAATTCCACCATGGCTTTAGGGTAATTCCGCCATAAGCTAAATCTATTTAGATATAGGTTTTTTTCTTAATTAAGAATGTCACACATAGGAATACAGTACATAAAAACGTACGTTTATACAATACACGTACAAAAAAAAGTTAAAAACATTTATAGCCCAGCAATTAGTTTGAATTCAGAGTTAAGTTGTCAAGGAGATGACAATATTAATAGGTCCATCAAGTCATAATGGAAAGTGAAAATGTTTTATGGGCGTATGCAAACTCACAAATGTAATTTTTTGGACTGTCGTATCCACTGTATTCAGAATGAGCCCATTTTGAGCATATAATGCAGAGGTACCGAAGTTCGTTATTACCAAACTCTCCACACATCATACACATTGCAACATCAGGATCAAATAAACCAAAAGCGTCATCATCATTACCGTCACATAGGCTTTTCTCGTCAATGTCTTCTGACGATGACGACGACTGATAAAATTTGAGCTTCTTTCTACCATAATTCTTAGCTGCTTTTTTCTGTAAGATTCTTAGACTGCAATTTATTGACTTTTGCTTTGATTTTGGTTTTTTCAGTTTGAGAACCCTGTCTATTTTCAACTTTTCTTATTGCTTTTGTCGGTCTTATTATCGACCTTATTTTTCTTGGATGCTTCTCTGTTTTTCTTTTAATTACTTTTGTACTCTTTAGTGTCTTCTTTCTTTTTTTTCTTTCAATTCTTTTTGCAATTTACTTTCTTCAAGGTGAGGATGTTAAAATAACGGGGTGCTGTTTTCTATCTTAACCAGTTTTGGTTTTGGGTCCAGGGTCTTATGCTGTCGCTGGTGAGAGCTCTTCCAATGTTGTTTTGAATCATCTTTTTCCGAAGATGTGTGCCAGGTTGAGAATTAGTATACAAGTCTTCTGATACTGAAGTGTTGCGCTGGTTTCAGTGGAATCTGCCGTAGCAGCTTTCTCATCCTGAGTAACTACTGGTTGGATTAGGACACATAGGAGTGGCGAAATTACCTCATTACATCGAATCTTCTAGCCTGAGGTATTAATCTTCTTAACGCATGGGTTCACCCGGGCACGGTTCGGGGGCTTCAAGAAAAGAGGGGGGCCTCACAAAAATGAGATTTAGTTGAAATTTCCTAGGAGTATGCATGTACATTTTCCTGATAGGGCTTCAGAAAAATCATTTGGCCCTGGGGCCCATGGTGCTCTTGAGACGTTCTTGTCTAGTCTAGGGTTTTTACACCCCCCCCCTCCAAACAAAAATAGGGATGCAAGTGGATCTAGTGCCCCAGATGTCCCACCAGTGGAGGTGGAGGCGAAATATTCTACTTTTTAAATTGTTCAAACTTACACGAGGGATGCATAATGCATACTTGCCCTGCTGAAAGAGTATTTAGTTGAGGCCCTGGGAAGATAATCGGTTCTCTCGCTCCGACAGCCCCCCCCCCACCCTTAAATGTCTGGGGACACACTTGTAATTTTTTTCTCTTGGCAAAGGGCACTACCATCGTCCAAATTTATTGTCGAATGGGTTTTTTCATGACCACATGAAATAGTAGTTCGATATTCATTTTCATTCTCGGGTACCAATGTAAACCTGGCTTGCATCAGGATGTTCATGCGCACTGAGGGATTAGGAAACCCTGTTTTAGAGGACCGCAAAGTTGTTTTTCACCGGGCTGCTAAATACTTAACCACTTTACGATCAAAGACGTAATATTGCGTCCACCTTTAGAATAAAGTCAAACAAAGAGTCTCTGTGCTCTCCTCTCTTATCCCCGCTAGGCTTTGTTGTAACCTTACGAGAGAAAAGTTGTTCTTTTTACCTCCGTTTTATTATTCATACAATTATTAGTTACTTTTTCCCCACATATGATGTATCCTTCTACTATATACGTATAAGAGCAAGAGAGAACTGGTTGGGTGAGGTGAAAAGAGTAATCTACTTCCCGCGTATAAACACTCTCTTATCTCTATCTCTTATCTGCACTTATGTAATATATATGTATACTGGTTTTTTTTTCCCCCTTCAACTTCTTTACCTTTCTCTAACGTGCGGTTAGATTAGGACGAGGTTACCATATTTTTCACCCATTCGTCAAATAGAGATCCGAATTTCTCGCTTAAATCTTGTAAGCGAAGCGGTTAAATAAATGTTGATGATTGGACTAATGCCGCAAATTACTGGGGTTGCTCGAGCAGCCACGGCTTCAACGGCACTGCTAAATGTTCAGTTTAGGTAGAGAGAATTGAATTTATAGGCGTCAGAAGTGCTTTAGAACTGTGGGTGCTCATCTTTCATTTGTTACGAAAATGTATTTATAAATTAAATCTTGGTGTGCTCGGCCCAGTGCAAAAAATACTGTGGTTATTGCAGCATTCGCAGCACCCCCAGACAGACAGAGATGGCCACTCACCGCCTAGAGAGATCATCTTGGGATGGTTTGAGCTCTTTCCCAAATTAATGGATGGTCTCGGAGAGCCCGATGATGTCAGATTCAACACCCCCAGCTCCGAAGCCGCAGTTTTTTTTACCTACAAAGTTATGTAAACAGTCCCTAATGTAGAAATCTCTTAACGCCTCGCCGTGTTCGTGTGCGGACGTCTGTTCCCCTCTCTCCATTCGATGACAACTTTTCGAAGCTACGTTGCGGGACCATATACATTAGGTACACGGTATAGGACACTGGACTTCTTAAGTTCATTCGTAGGGACTTTTTAGGTCACCATTCTAATGATTTTCCTCGTTCCCAGTGATTTCATTAGCATGTTTTTTTTTGTTTCTCGGATTTTAATCTCTCTTCAGTGTTATCTTTTTTCATTCTTCTTGATTTACGTTCATGTTAGTTGGTATCAGCTACCGGATTTTTGTTCAGAAAATTCCTTTGTTCCAGTGAATAACCACCATCTTGAATTTGTGAGATAAGTATCATTCTTACAAAAAAATTTTCGCATGTTTCCCGATCGATTCGAATTTATTTTCACCTTTTTTTCAGGTTTTTTCCGTCGTCTCTTGTTAATAATCAAATTTTTGTCCTCGTGCTCGTATAGGAGGGAATATCTGCTGGTTCTTTCGGCTAATTTGGTGTCTTTCCTGCTTCGTTGGTTGATGTATTTTTCTGGGATGTTTTAGGCGTTGGTGTTAGCAAACAGTCTGGAAATGTTTTCCCCTGGCATTCTTGGTAATTTTGGTTATTTTGCATTGGGCCTAATTGTTTTAATGTTAGTAAATAAGATAGCTAGTTTAGTTCGCTGCTAAGCTAATACTAATAAGTATAAATAGTATTTTGTACCCTAATACTTTTTAGGGGGCATATTGCATACTTTTATATATATTTCTTCTTTGTAATTAAGAGTGTTGGGCATTTTATTTTACTTCATTTTTTCGAAAAAAGTTTTACATATATTTTTTATTGTATTGTCTTCAGGTTATTTCAATTTCCTTTTAACGTTTCTAGTTCTTCTATTTTTCAAGTATACAGTCAAACTTGGTAACTATAACCTTAGATAACTAAACGTTCGTCTAATAGATTAGTCACTGAGTAACATCGATTTAAGTTTAGTTATCTAGGGTTAATTTGAAGTCCAAAATCACTAGAAAAAAGTTTAAATTATTCAATTAATCTGTCCTGGGGTGTACCACCTTCTGATTCTTAATAAGAATCCGATTCTTAACTACGGATTTGATCTTTAGTTAAGAATCGAGAGGGAAATTTGCTACCACATTCTTTACTAAGAATCGTTTTCCTTCCGTAGTTAAGAATCGAGTTAAGGATCGGGTGACCCCACTTCTTAGCTCGATTCTTAGTAGACAATTTTTTTTCCATGCGAGATGACGTAAATTCTTTCTTTAATAGAAGTATATTTTTATGACTCGTATTTATACACACGTTCATATTTTAAAAAATTAAAAAGTATTTAACAGTTGCATTTTCATTTCCAAATAAGAAATTCGTCCAACTTTTTAAGTCATCGAAAGGTTGTGTGGGAGAGTGGAAAACAGTGTTGGAGTCTATATAGCACACAGATATGTTGATAATAGTGTTAAAATCAGATCATCTTGATAAAGTTTGACAAATTTTGCTACATTTATCACATTTACCAGTGATTATGCATAATTCTGAAATTTTCAATCCGTAAATGATGATGTCATCAAATGATAAATTGATTTAAACAACAAAAAAATTGAAGTAGTTCATCGATCGGATTTATATCCGATCGATGAACTACTTCAATTTTTTTGTCATGGGAACTTGTAGATTTGACAATTTTTCTTACCTTAAAAAGTGAGAGAAAATTGAATTTTTCACACAAAATATGTGGGAAGCTTTAATCCAGAATAACGAAGCTCTAATCGGTACATAAATATAAAAATCATTATTAACCTGCTTCTGCGTTTGTTTTTTTCACACACCTCAATGTATGTAAAAAAAGCCAACATTACAGAAGCGATGTAAATTTTTTAATATTACTGTATTATCTGATCACTATTTTTATTTGACCACTAAGCAGCTATGAGGTACATGTACAGCACCATGCGCATTTTACCATGAAAAGTAATTTAAGTAAACAAGAAGTATATTATAAAAATTATTGTTAGTCTTGTAATGTTAGCTTTACTTATATACATAATGTAAACACAACGATGACTACGATGACTCATTTATCGCATTAACCATGGTTTGACGATTATGCATAATGACCAGCAAATGTGATAGATTCGCGGTATGTGAGCAAAATTTATCAAACTTACCGAAATGGCCGGTGATTATTCATAATAATAGTTCTTTAGCACTTTCACCGTAATTTACAGTATATAGCATATATACTGTAAATATATAGCCAGGGTTTCAAGGCTACATCCCCGTGAACATGGGAAAAATCTTTGATTCGATTCATATCGGATAATTAAGTATGAATATTTTTCGGTTTGTTTACTGAAACATGGCTCAAAAAGCATTATGTATTTGTCATTTCTTCGCAACCATATGTAATCTTTTAAATTCACATTTCCTTAAATAAACTCCACCATTTTTTCAGGCTAGAGTCTCATTCTAAAATTCCTTTCCCTCTCCCCCTTTTTCGGCCTGTCCATCGTCACGTGACCTTAATAATTGCCTTTAACAATCGCATCGTGGTTGCATTCAGAGCTCGATTCTTAAAGCGCTTCTTACGAATCGATTCTTACGTATGGATGATTGATTGTTAAGAATCAGAAGCTCGTATACCCCCTGGATTTGTAAAATGACTACAAATTGCAAATTAATCATCAACATTTACATAGGACAATAATTAAAATTTCATCATCAATTAGAAAACTGTTTCCAAAATTTAATCATTTTTAATTACAATAACTGTTCTTGGCTGCTACATTATTTCACTGTTCTGGAATCAAAAACACTGCAGAATTTCTTGACCACGACCAAAGCCAGACTTACGGAAACAGTCCATGGTCATCCGTAGTGAAAGTTTCCAAATTTTGCTTGTCTCATTCTTATACTATTAAGGAACTAATATGCTACTTCCACATTAACGTATTTACAATCTCAACATTCCGATACTTTCCACACGTTTAATGGCGACAAAAACATTCAAATTTTTAATGAAACAAACAACGCTTTTGTGGCCGTCATGTAATGCAGAGGGGTTCTCAAACTTTTTCCACCCGCGGCGCTCCTTTCCCCTATTCAATGCTTATTCGTGAGCTCCACCGGCTCCCCAGAGCTGTTTGGCAAAGACTATTATCGAAAACATGTCCCACACATGCTCTATCGGATTCAAGTCAGGTGAGAATGCTGGCCATTCCATACAGGTTATATCCTCAGATTCAAGGCATTCGTTTACGATGTTTGCTCGGTGAGGACGGGCGTTGTCATCCATAAACACAAATTCTGCGCCCATGGCACCCCTAAACAAACGTACATGTTGTTCCAGAATGATGTCCCGATAAATTTGGGCTTTCATGGTTCCAGTTTGAACATGCAGATCTGTTCTAGAACCCAGTATAATTCCACCCCAAACTAGCAATGCTGCACCACCGTAACGGTGTCGTTCAATGATGTTGTCTTGGTGGTAACGGGTACCTGGCGTTCTCCATATGAAAGTCCGACGTGAATCAGTCCGCAAGCTAAACCTGGACTCGTCGGAAAACATCACACAAGCCCACTGCGACGATGTCCACATTGCATGTTCTCTACTCCAGGCTAATCGCTGCCGACAGTGAGTTGCCGTGAGCGGAACACATCTGACAGGCCTGCGAGCATATAGACCAATATCTCCCAAACGTCTGTTCACGGTTTGCCTTGAAACTGTGGTACCCGTGGCACCCGTGGCTGCAGGTAGCTGACGAGACAGGTCGGATGCTGTGCTCCGTCTGCTTCTTTTGGCAGTTACTGCCAAATACCGGTCTTCATTCGGCGTTGTAACTCGGGGGCGACCTGTACAGTAACGTCTACTGACATTTCCGTTATCTTGGAATCGTTGCCAAAGCCTAGAGATGACACTTTGGGCAATTCCAAGTTCCTCGGATACTTCGATCTGAGTACGCCCACATTCCAGGCGGCCGATAATTCTACCACGTAAAAAATCATCCACATGCGTCCTCTGTGTCATAACTATTCGCTTATGGCACTGAGTGCCTTACAGAACTCTTGTGAACAATTTTACTTCTTTGCCACCATTCCTTATATACCCCCCTCTTACACTCTCGTCATTGTGACATACTATCGGCATCATCTGGTGGCTTCCTGAAATTTGCATATCATTCTTGCAGATGTGTGTGATAATTCTTCAGGTGAAATTTTTACTTTAGATTTCGATTTCCGTGTGATTCTGAGTTATCCTTAATTTATGGACATGAGTGTATTTCTACAACACGCGAGATGTCCGCGACTTGACAGTTTCTCCACGACACCGGCCTAAAGTCCACGCCAGGGCCGGTCTTAGACCTGGTGGCGCCCGGTGCAAAAACATTAGTCAGCGCCCCCCCCCCCCCCCACGCGCGAATCCAGAGTGATGTGTCAGAGGAAGCATTTTTTGCTAGTCATTACTGTCCCGTAATTCAGATTCATTCTACCATATTATCAGACTCTCTTGGTGTGGTGATCGCCCCATCCCCCCACACCTCTTGGATGGATATTAAGGAACGAAGAATTCGGAAAACTTCTAGAATGGGATTCCTGCGTTTTAACTTGTAAACAAGCATAAAAACCCAACTTGTTTGATTTAATTAAGAGTTTTAAAAACATTAAAAAAGGAAAACGTCACACACTTATTCAGGATACTCATCACAAAGGATCTATCTTCTTCATGCTTATTTTAATTGAGTTTCATGGTGAATTTCGTGTAGTGCAGCACGCATCATATATGGGCTAAGATGATAATAAAAGTGGTTAAATTAAAGTGATATTTCTGTATGATTTCTTTCATATCTATAAAACTCATGAACTTCATTTGAAATTATCCCTTTCATACCATGTACTAAGAAACAGAAGGGGCAGGCAAACACCAGCTAAAAGCACCCGGCCCTGCAACTTGGACAGGCCCGTAACTAATCTGAGGCAACTTGGGCGGTGCAACGAGCGGAATAGGGGGGGGGGAGCGCTTGTAACTCCTTTTTCTGAGCATAACCATTTCAAGGAGACTCCAAGAAAAGACTGCCCTCGAGTAAGACGCTACGGCCCTGGGGAAGGGGCAGGGCCGTCTTAAGAGCATCATGCCCCCCCCCCCCCCGGGCCAAGTAGTTTTTCTGAGTGGTTTTTCAAGTCATCGCTCATCTCGTGATAGGCGTCAGGATAGTTGAGTGCTGCTTGTGCTGATTTCCCAGAACCAGGGCGTCCCCAGAATACCAGACAGGTGGTCTGGAAGTGTCTGGGGGTTTCATATAGCATAGCATATCTTTGAAAGAAAGTATGAAATCTAGCGCTTACGCTAAAGAATTTATCGTAGATATCTTTGAGAGTGTACCCGGACTGAATACTGCTGTATTTCGATCATAGTGTTATACTTTTCAGGAACACCCAGTGTGTAAACTGGTGATACGCTAGTTTCTTCCTTGGAGCAGTAAGAAACGTTGTCTTGCAACGTTCCACGCATCACTTCCCAGTGACACCCGGTGTGCATAGTCTTAAGCTGGCTTAGTCTTTTTTTTCTATTGAAGATAGCATATTCTTGATAATGAAAGGTACCGGACTCACCTTGCACAACCCGGCACATGAAACTCTCGCAATCGTCAAGCCAGCCCCCTCCCGGTAGTCCTGTGCGTAGGGGTTGTTCAGAGTGAAGCACCAACGCTTTGCTTGTGTGCCCATTTCCAGGCGTACGTGAATTGCGAGGTGTAGTATTAGGTACCCGAGCAATGTTATAGGAGGCGTCGTAGGTCTCCAGGTGGTCCTAGAGATTTGACGCCCTTCTAGAGCACACCGAGCTGCCACTGCTTGAACTAATAGGAAAGTCTGGCGATTCGGGAGACTGGCCAGTGATCGGGAGCGCTAAAGTGTATGGGTTTTTTCGTGTGAGAACATTTTTGTTTCTTCTCGTGTGACAAGTAGGAACGAGGCCCAAGTGCAGGTTCTCTATTTAAAATGGTCAGCTATAATCATAGTTTTTATTTATTCCTTTAGTTTTTATTATTTATTCATAGTTTTCAATTTTTTTGTTTTTTTTGAAATACTGTACTGTGTTGGCCATTCGATTCTGCGTTTTTAATAAAAGTAATACAAGTCGGGAAAAAAGGGCATGAAAGGCCTCAGGCTCAAAATCTTTTCCACATTAGAAGACACCTTCAATTCCTGTACAATTCCCTACAACACAGGTACACATTTGCTCTCGTTAGTCTTAGCTCTCGATTACTCCATTACTTTTATTTTTTACAGCACAACAAAAAAGAAAGAAATTTCGTCTTCTCCCCCAAAATCTCCTGCAGGGGTAAACGATTGCACCGGGCGGAGACAACGCGGGTTGCCAGAATCGGAAACGCGTGCACTATAATCTCTCCCTTATACTTTGATGATGAGCATCCACTCATTAGGCAGGGTCCCCACTCACAGAGCATCGCAGCGCAAAAACAGATTTTAAGTTGTTGCTAGCACATCACGGGTGAATTTAATGGTCAATTTTACGTTTCCACACCCCAAAGATGGTTTTTGCACTGCGGAGTTCCACAGAGTTCTGTAGGTGTGCACCCAGCTTTAGATGTTCCCTGACCTCCTTATCATCTATTGTTAAGGAATAACTAAAAACCTGATCCGAAATAATAATAATGAACAAAATAATCTAACTAGAGAATTATCAATTTTCCCTTGGTTAATACCCAACCTTCTATAGCTTTTATTGACAAAGCTTAAGAGCAAGTGACTCACAGAGCCATGAATTTGGATTGGCAAACATTGTGATCGAATTGTTTTGCAGGCAAAGATTTTGAGAGCTTTCACACGGAGATTATAGATGATATTTACAAGACCACACACATATGGCCCTATCATTTCATTTCATCTCTTTCATATTGATGGATTTTGTTTTCATTGTTAGTTTAATTGTTTCCGTTGGTTTAATATTATTTGCAGGAACTGTTGCAAAAGTTCACATTACAAATATTCGGAGTCCCAAGAAAGGATTAATTGATTTTACATTGATTCCTATGGGAGAAATTGTTTCGGTTTGTGAACAATTCGGTTACGAACGGATTTCAAGAATGAATTTAAGTTCGTAAACCGAGGATTGACTGTATGACCAACCTTCCAAGTACAACTGCTATGTACAGGGTGATGATAAAAAAACTATCCCGACATATGGGCCCCTAACTATCATACCATTCACAGAAACTGAATGAAATATTGGCATAAGGTATTTTGATGTATGCGCTCAAGAATGATATGGAAAACAACAGTGTCACTCTAACAGTTACGGTTACAGTGAGAAAATATCAAATGGCAACGCCGAGTTTTTTGTATTGGAATGTGATCTCCATTGTGAAAAACCCTAAATAGCGTTCGAACGGCAATTGTAGCATGAAAATCACCGGCGGTAGATAGGCCAAAAGTGAGGACAACCAATAAGGACAGAGAAGCAGCATAAAATAAAGCATTTTATTGTGTTTCACAAATTTTCCACATGACCTTTTGGAGGGCTAATCAGGCTGGGATCTCAGCCGAAGAAACGGTGTGACGAATGAAACGAACATTAATGCTCTGGTACACGGCAAAGTCCTTTTTACTTTTTCCTTGCCTAGCTCCGGGGATTTTCGTGCTACAGGTGCCATTCCAACGCTATTTAGTGTTTTTCAGTGTGGAGATCGCATTCAATACAAAAAACTTGGTGTTGCCATTTGATATTTTCGAAATTTTCTCACTGTAACCGTAACTGTTAGAGTGACACTGTTGTTTTCCATATCATTCTTGAGCGCATACCTCAAAATACCTTATGCCAAAATTTCATTCAGTTTCTGTGAATGGTATGATAGTTAGGGACCCATATGTCGGGATAGTTTTTTTATAATCACCCCGTATAATACATACAATCAAATCTCTGTATAATACTTTCATATTATCAAATCTCTGTATAATATGAAAGTATTATACAGAGATTTGATTTTTCCTTATATTAAAAAAAGATTGTTAAATAATTAACCACACTCTCTCACAAGCCTGCCGTTCGGAATCGGCAATAAATTGTAGGTCCCGGTCTTATTAGCCTTCGTGTGCAGAAAATGACCGTGGTGCGAAAAAAATGATTAATGAAATGTGCACTTTTTTCTCCAAGTTGCATACGATAATACCCCTTTGACCACACTCATCTGGCACTGGCGTTCTAAGAGACTCTTTGCTATAATTAGTCATGAATGTCACCCAGATGGTGCTTCCACTTGTATTTTGCGTCTGATACGGTTTATTGATTATGAGGGATGTTAACAATGCCATCTTAACGCATGGGTCGGAATGAAAATGAGATCTGATTAAAAGTTTTTAGAGTAAATAAGCATATCGGTAGGCAGGCATCTCTACCCAGGCACAGGACCTCAGAAAATTCATTTTTCCCGGACCCAGGATGCTTCTGAATCGGCCATGGATGTTAAACCTCCGGGATGACATGAAAATGATCTCTGGAATATGGGCCATTATATGCTAGGAATTTTCTCAATGTATAAAAAAATGATAGAGTTTTTTACAGAACAGAAATTCGCAACGTCTTTCATTAATTGTGTGTTTTCATTATCCTGGCAACGTAATAGCGAGGAGCATCTTCGAAATGTGTTTTTCTTGCCATGACGAAGCAAATAAACGAAATTTTCGACAGCTGGCTGATACGAAGATGAATTCAAGAAAGAAAATTCAACTGCCTCTCTGTGGGAAATTGAACCCATGGCCTCTCACTTGCAGGGTGAACGCGCTAGATCACTACTCTACAAAGTCAACGAATCCTTTTCCTTAGAGCTCGTGTGCACTGAACGGGACAGTACGTAGACGGTCAGATCTAGCTCAGGCCAAAGCTCACAATTGCTGACACTGCCACCAGATGGCGACTTATCCGAAGAAGAGACAGATGTTGCTCTCCGCTATTCATACGCAGGTTTCGAGAGCTGGCTGATGCGAAGATGAATTTAGGAAAGAAAATTCAACTGCCTCTCTTGGAATCGAACCCACGTCTTCTCATTTACAAGTGAGAGATAACTCATAAGTGAGAGGACGAGGTAGTTAAATTTTCTGTCCTGAATTCATCTTCGCATCAGCCAGCTGTCGAAACCTTCATACGAATAGCGGAGAGAGAGATCACATATTAGGAGAAGCAAATCAAACCAAAAACTAGCCCTTATCCAAACCAAGCCCTCTAAAAACCGTTTTTTATAAACACCCGAATCCCACGAGAGTATTAAATGTATCCATATAACACCTGATTTGCACAGTTTTTCAGTAACGAATAGCAATCGGACACATCATTGAAATTTCTTTCACCCGATAAAAATCCCAAATACCCTCCGCTATTCGTAAATTAGGATCACTTGCTTAACTTTCGGATAGAAGTGTATACTTTCAAAGGTATCGATCAAAAGTGAACCCTTTTTTATTAGTCTCCTGTGTTTTTCAATGCTTTTTAAAAAGATATCTGTTGAAACAGCGTGCACTTTTTCAGATCTTTATCGAACTTATTTAGCGAGTGATATTTAGTTCCGACCTCTTTCATTCCTCTTTATACTGTACATAATGAAAAACCCATAACCCTACTCGATCTCAAGAAATAAGCCAATAAAATTGAATTTTTGATAAACTATATTAAAGAAGGCAAATGATGAGGAAGTGGCATCGTATATACGGACGAAACTTACGATAGCATTTCTTATTTAGCAGGGCTGCCCGTTTTACGCTACTTGTCTGAGTAAACACGGAACGAATGTCTTATGCCGTCAGCGGCAGAAAACAGTGAATATGGCCTTCGATGGTGTTGCGTTGGTTGATCAGCTGCTTTGTATGACGTTGTTTGGAGCAGTCGTAAGAAGAGATGTGATACGCCGCACAAATAAAATAGAAGAAGCAACATCAGTACGCAATGAAAAAGAACCGAAATTATAACTATGGAGGACACTTGTCGTGATACCCCAACTCTCTTCCAGCTGGTCAATTAGAGACATCTAGGCCTAGTCACACTTCTTCCGTGCTTATGGTTGCATCACGTACCACACTTTCGCTGTATTCTTACACATTAGAAAGGCCGAGATTCCCCTTTTTTATTATTCCGGTATACATTTTGTTTAACACATGGTGACAGGTCCAAAAAAACCGCAACGTTAGCACCAACGTCATAATTATATGAAAACTTCCAATACTTCTCAAGTCTGAAATGTTGAGAGAGATGATGTTGAACACTGAAGCTATATATATACTCGAAGGGGTTTTGATTAACTAATTTTTATTTTCAACTCGTTTTCAAACACCGTCGCTCTCTCCCTGGTCATAAATAAGATTAAAGCCGGATTCACACTGGCGCAAATACGGTAGGCGTTGCATGCTGCATCGTTTGCCGTATCGCGCCAGTGAGAACCCTAGATAGATTTTGCAAGCAGGTATCCATTTATGTGATACTTAATTTTTTAATTTTATCCTAATCAATGTGTTAGTAAGCTTGAACTTTCCATTGATAGTTCTATCATTTGTCAACTATTGAATGGTTAAATAACTTGGCAGCATCAAACTTGACGACAACATCAAATTTTACTGAGTTCCTGGTCACGTCAAATTTTAAGCAGATAAACTTGCTGCTCAAATAACCAAAGAGGCAACGAATCTGAACTTTATATGGACCCGAACCTTTCTATCCTGTTCTCAAATCAACCATTAAAGGAGATTGTAAAACACCATAAATAACAAGCATAATCGGCAATGGAACTCGAGACGTGAATGTAGATAAGCCAAACTGGCCACGGAATCCCAACCGAATATAACCAAAGAAAAACTTATTTACTAAATTTTATATTTGTGAAACAAATTCGACAGCTTATCCCTTTCAGGCCTGTACGCACGAACGGGGTGGAGAGTTGCTTTTTTTTTGCTTCAGGTATTCGTTTTTTAACCTCATGGAGATCAGCCCGTATTCAAGGATTATGTGTGTGTTATCGTTGAAGTCAAGACTGAACTCCCTGAGGTCGAAACAGAATATCTACAGCGAGAAAAAAACAACCCGTGACATGAACCGGTGAATGCAAGAGTGGTGTAAGTCAAAAAAAGTGCTTTCGAGATAATTAGTCCTTTACGAGGAGTGATGAAAATTTTGAGTTATTGAATTAAATGCTTGCTATTTTATTTTTGCAGTCAACTCAGTATTCAACGTATCCAACTATCTAAGCACATTTTCGTGGTACTCATTCAGAATTGGAGGAATTATTCCTCGGTAAATTGACTTACACCACTTTTGCAGAAAAAATTTCATGTGAAAAATAACTTAAACCGTTTGTGCATGACTAACATCGCTTTTACATGTAATGAAATTTCATTTTTGTCACTCTCGTTAAAAAAAATCATAAAGGAACATGATTTAAATAAATTTAGTTTTTTATAGTTTCATATATATTTTTTTTTTTATAATCAGCATCATAAAGATGAAAACGTTTTCTACGAGAATGATGTCACTCTTCGATATCCATACAAAGGTTTTCAACAGCTGGATGATGAGAAGATTAATTTAGGAAAGAGAGAAAAATTCAACTGCCCTTGCAGGGAATCGAACCCACGTCCTCTCACTTGCAGGTGAGCGCACTATACTACAAAGGCAACGATTGTCATTCTTTCCTTAGAGCTCGTGTGTGCTGAACAGGACCGTTCATAGACGGTCATACTTAACTCAGGCCAAAGCTCATAATTACTGACGCTGCCACCAAATGGCGACTTATCTAAGATTGATGTCAAAAAATGTTTGAAAACCTTTGTATGGATAGCGAAGAGTGACATCATCCTCGGATAAGTTGCCATGTGGTGGCAGTGTCAGCAATTATGTGTTTTGGTCTGAGTTAGGTTCGACCGTCCATGAGCGGTTCCGTTCAGCGCACACGAGCTATAAGGAAAGATTGAGAATCGTTGCCTTCCTAAACTAGTGCGCTCACCCGGCAAGTGAGAGGACGTGCGTTCAACCTCCCGCAAGGGCAGTTGAATTTTCCCCTTTCCTAAATTTATCTTCGCATCAAATACAAATAAAACGCTACAACAGGCAAATACCCAACGAGGTGGCTGAGAAAAAGATGCCCATAACAAATATGAATGTTATATATTACAGCAACCAAATTAAAAATGCAATTACAAACAATATATACACATGGTGAAATATTATACAATGCCCATAAAGAATACTTATGGTTGTCTTATTCTAAAGGTTGTCTTATTCTCTCAACATGTTATCGTATTTCTTTTTAAACGAGTCAATTGTGTTAGAATTTATTACCTCCGGGTGTAAGTTATTTCCTTTATTAACAACCTTATTAGAGAAAAATTCCTTGCGACACCATAACCTATAATTGTCTCTTACCAATCGATACTGGTGTCCCCTTGTAAAAGCAGTCGATTCACGGTGTACTAATAATTCATGGTCTATCCTATCCATCCCGTTGAAAATTTTGAACAATTCGATCATATCTCCCCGACACCTGCGTTCATCCCATGTAAACATAGTAAAAAAAAATTAAGTCTCTCTACATACCTCAAGCCCTCCCAGTATGGCCCAGCCGCAAGGTAGCCTACTTATATCACACAAGGGACAGAGCGGGGGCCATATGTTTGGTGGTTGCATAACTCAAGCCCCGTGCGCCAATAAGGACACACGTAGCTTTTCTCTGCACCCCTTCAACCAGGTACATGTCCCTCTGTAAGTATGGTCTCCAAAACCTTACAGCATACTCCAGTCCAGGATGAACCAAGCCTCGGAAAAGCGGAAGAATGACTTTCGGAGAACGCGAAGAGACCTTTTTGAAAATGAAACCGATCATTCTATTCGCTTGACCACCGCTGAACAATGTTCAGAAAACCTATGCCGCTCCTCAATGAGAATTCCCAAATCGGTCACCCTAGTTGCATCCGGGATAGTGACGCATTTGTCAACGGTAAAATTTATGCACCATTCATTTGTTTATGTTCCAATCCTATTCAAGTGGGTCTGGAGCAACTCTCTATCGCTTTGATTTCCAACTACCCCCATTAGCTTCACGTCATCTGCGAATTTGCTAGCAATCCCACCGATACCCTGATCGAGTTTATCGATAAAAAGTGAAAAATGTATGAGGCCAAGGCCACTTCCTTGAGGAACTCCACCAGAGAATTCCCCGTTCACCAAAACTCGTTGTGACCTATCTCTTAAACACGATTCTATCCAATGCAGCAAGTTGTCCCCAATCCCAATCTCGTGTAAATGCTTCAAGGGGGGGGGGGGAATGCCTTCTGGAAATCAAGGTAAATCACATCTACATTTTTGCCTTTACCCAAACCTTTCGTCACGTGATCATAGAAGCAAAGAAGGTTAGTCACACATGACTTCCCCTTCCTGAACCCATGCTGATTATCTGACAATACATTATTCTCTTCTATCCATTTCACCAACTGCCTTTTGATAATGATTTCCAATATTTTTGAGAGGAAGCTCGTCAAACTCACTGGATGATAATTGGACACAGCTTCTCTACTGCCCTTCTTAAATATCGGAACAACATTAGCAAGTTTCCAATCCCTTGGGACGATACCCTCAGTAACACTACTCTTGGGTATCTGTACGACTGGCCCCACAAATTCATTAGCCTGAGGACCCTGGGATGCATATCATCTGGTCCTGGTGCTTTGCATGCACATACATTTTTTAGAAGATTTAGGACATCCACGTCTTCCACTTGAATATCGTTGAGGATTTTATTACCCCATGCAACACTCGTACATTGAATATCATTATCTCCGTTAAAAACTGACGCGAAAAAGTCATTGAATGCACTACACATGCCTAAATTGCTCTCTACCCTAGACTCTCCTATCGAGAGGGGGGCCAACTGTCCCCCTACATCCATTATTGACGTATCTAAAAAATGACTTTGGGTCAGAGCCAATGTTATCTGCCAACCTAGATTCAACTTCCATTATGGTTTCACCATTCATCCACAAGTCCTGGCATCGATGCTGTTTCCATTGATGTTGATAGTGTGTGTTTCGAGTCCTGTTGTCACTACTAGGGTGAGACCGGTACGGTATATGTAATGAATATAATTATTTATTAAACATATTTACAAATAACGTGAAATGCGTCGACGGCACATATTGTTGCGAACTCAACGTTTGAAAACGCGAACTACACATCAACGGTTGTCGATGAAGGTTGTGTCGACAGATATAGGGTGTCCTGACAGCATAGGCGGATCCAGCATAGATTCGAAAGTCTGGGGGGGGGGCGCGATGATGATTGCTGGTGGGGGCATGATGATGATAATTGTCAATTCATATATACGCATATACATTAGGTCAGTCGGCGCCAGGGGCGTAGCCAGAAATTTCGTTCGGGTAGGGGGACCAAAGTGACAGAACAATGGATTTATCCATCTTTTTCCCTTTTTTCGGTCATTTTCTCACATTTCGTGGGGGGGGGGCAGACCCTCAAGTCCCCCCTCCCCCCACTATGCCCTTGGTCGGCGCCACCGTTGACGCTGGTTGGGGAGCAGGTGCCCATGCCTGACAGGGAGAAAAAACATTTTCTTTTTTCTCTTGTTATCATCGGCCAGCACCCGTTCTGCCATCTGTCGAGTTTTTACTTGACTGCAGAATCCACAATGTCTATGGAGCCGTTCCGAGATAATCTGGCGCGAATAGATGCTATCCCCAGAATAGAGGTAGCCGCCCATTCAAGTTTCACTGTATATACATAAAAAAAAACTTTTGCTGTAAATAAAAACAGGCACACAAATTTTTCACTGATTTATTCAGGGATATTTATTCACTTTAATAATATAACAATAATATTCAGGTGTTTTCAGAATAATCATAACAATTGTTTTCAATCGTCTTGGCTGCAGAAGGGATACGATGTGTTTTTATCGCACTCGGCTCGCTGGCCAGTAACCGTAGTCGTAATCGGCGTCTAGCTGCGACCGTTATCAAGGGTGGTTTGTGGCGTCCGTGCGCTATTTTGTGATTTTCTTCGCTCTAGTGAGATTTCTTTAGTGTGTTTATTTTATTTATGTTTTATTAAAACGGTGTTTTCTTTATTATTCTCTTTAGTTTGATTTCACCACCGGATTTTTAGCAGGATGGCCATATTTGGATTTGCGAGATAAGTGCTTTGCATCACCCTCCCTTTTTTTAATTTTAATTGCGTATTTTCGATCAATTTAAATTTTTTTCTCCCGCTTTCATTTTATTTTCATTGTACTTTCGTCAAGTTTTTTTCTGTTGTTTCTTTGTTGATAATCGAATTTTTTGCCCACGTGCTCGTATAGGAGAGAATATTTGGTTATTTGTTTTCCACCATTTTTGTGTTTTTCCCGCTTCTTTGATATACTTTCCGTGGGGGGGGGGGGTTTGGGCGTTAGTGTTAGCAAATAGTCTAAAACTTTTTCCGGATATTCTCAGTGTTTTTTTTATTTTGCTTTGGGCCTAATTGTTCTAGTGTTAGTAAATTAGATAGCTAATACTAATAAGTATAAATGGTATTTTGTATCTTAATAGTTTTAGGGGTGTGTTGTATTCTTTATATATATTTCCTCTTCGTGATTAAGTGTTGAGCATTCATTTCACTTTATTTTTTTTTGTAAAATCTTTTACGTATATTTTTCATTGTAATGTCTTTTAGGTTATTTTAATTTCCTGTTAACGCTTCTCATTCTTCTATTTTCTAAGTACAGTTATATTGCTTCGTATCTAGATTTAGCATTATATGACTCGACCTCGATAAGTTTTGTGTAGAGGTTGCGACGGAAGGTTTCCCTGATCTAGAGAGATAGTAGCTGACAGTTTGGAGTGTGAATTAGGTTGTTGAGAGAAGGGCTAGGTTGGAGCTCGAGGTCGAAGCATTACGGGAGAGAGAATTTTGGAGACCCCAGAATAACGGAGGCACCTGCCGACGAAGAAGTAATCTCCATGAACAACAGCAATTCAGAGGAGGAATGGGTGGTGGTTGTAGATGAAGTAGAGGGTGATAGCAATGTAATTATTGGGGATTCTATGGTTGGAGGACTGGGGGAACAGGTGTGTAAGGACTTCCGGAGTTTCGAGGGTTGCTTGCTTCAGGAGGTGGGAAAGATAAGCGTCGTTCGAAACTTTCTAATAGGCGAAAGGTCTCTGGGAGGAAAATCTTGTGGGTGGGAACAAATCAGAAGGGGCGAATATTAGTGAGTCTCTGTCAAAGTACTGGGACTTACTATTATCAGCTCGGAAGAGGAGTTCAGATGTGGCAGTTATTCCAGTACTGCCAAGGGGTAGTAGGGCATTTAGGAGTAGCATCTCCAGTATTTCAACTTAGAACTGAAGGGCATTTGCTTCTCTCTTAGGATCACATTTTTGGAACATACTGGTTTCACTAATAGGTGGCTTCGTTGGGATGGGATTCAACTGAATAGGAGGGGTCTAGGAGGTTTGCAATAGTCTTAGGTCAGCTTTTTCTACTCCCAGACTAGGTAGACGGGAATGTGGGCGAGTTAACCGACTGACGGTTTGAGGGTGTTGAGAAAATCGACTTGAAAAAGGTTCAGGTAATTGTCACAAAACCTCTTCGAAAAAAATCCAACAATTTTTCCTTCCCCCCGTACAAACAGCGGGATATCGGATTTAGTGTTGTATGGTTTAAAATTTTTGTTCCGCCCACTGTTGAATGCTTCTTTGTAGGAGAGGAAAAGAAAAGGTGTGTTCTCTCGTAAAAGGGTTCAAACTAAGTACAATACTTGGCTTGTCTTTTTTCCCATTCCTCTGCCAAAGTATTTTTTACTTTTCAAGTAAAGATCTGTTACCAAATTATTTTACTCAAAAATTTGAATAAATTCACCGTATTCCCACGCACTGGCCGGCATGCCGCAAAACACGAGGGGCACCAGCTTTTTGTATGTTGTGGTCTTGGCCGCTTTCGGCATGCCGGAAAAAGTGAGGTTATAATAGGACCACAGCATGCATTCAGCTGAATCAGTGGATTTTCCGAATAAAGTTTATATATATATGTATATATTTTTCTAAATCACACTTCCTCATTTTCAAAAAAATCAGTTTTCTTTAGATATTAATTTGTCTCGTTCTTCCTCAGGAATAAATTGAATCTATGCATTATCTTGTGTTCATAAAACTTTGAAAATAAAGTATTTTACTTACATAGTTCCTGAATTTTATAACTCTATGCCATCTGATATGAATTCAACTGTCAGCCTTCATTCATACACAGGGCCGCAACTGGGAGAGCAGATGGGTCTCGTACCCCGGGCGCTGAACCCGAGGGGGTGCAAATTTCATTCTGAAACCTCTCCTTTACCATTACAAGGGGGCGTAAAAATGCGCGCTTCCCCCGGGTGACCAAGCATCTAGTTGCGGCCCTGTTCATACACATGTATAGAAGACTAATCAAATTTTACCTTTCTTCAATTCCAGTACCGACATTGAACAATATTTCTGATATTCCAGGAGATGAACTGTTTTTGATCGTTAAATTTCTTCCTAAAAACATTATTGCGCAAATAAATGTTATGTTAGGTTGTTTGACCTCAAGACCTGTCAGACCTTTCTATTATGTGGACAATGGTGCTATTGGAAGAGCCGTAGCCAGAAATTTCTTGTGGGTCGGGGGAAGGGAACTGACAGTGCAGTACTTAGTCAAGATTTCACAATATATAAATAAAATTCTGGCATTTAGGGGGATGACTGGCAGTGGGGGTGGAGCCAGAGGGTGCAGTGAGTGCTCGAGTACCTACAGTATTCTGTACCACTGATCTGAGCACCCCCAAAATTCATTCAGGGATCAATAGTTTCCATGTAAAGCTCAAGTCAAACACCCACGGTTTAGTAACTCTTCCGACGTATCTAATGGCTGGGCCACCAGATCACTATCTTAGATGGAAAAAAAAGGTCAGTCAACCATTTGGATGTTTCGTTTGTACAATGAGCACACTTTTTATAAGTGTGATAAATGACCAAAAGATACAATAAAAAAAATTTATTTTATTTTTAAATTTAAATGTACTTTTTTTTTCGTTCAATGTTGAGGCATTGTGCTTGATGAGCACGTACAAGCTTATTCATGTCCTGTCACATAAGTGTGAGGAATTTATAGATGAGCTGAACATTTTTTTTTTGTATGGAATGCTTAATCATAAGCCGTGGCTCAGCTTTTACAGCACAATACTTTTTTACTGGATTTTCACCCGTGGCCGTGTATATTCTAGAGCTACTGTGTCGTCGCGTGGACATCACTCTGGGATCTCATCACGAGCATCCATGTTTGTACCTCACTGGCGGCAGAGTGCTGGGCTACCGAAGTTCGTTTTCTGTGGTTTTTCAACTTAATGAATGGCTACAGCAGCGGTTCTCATCCTTTTTGGACTCGCGGAGCCCTTTTCAGTATATAATTTCTTTGGCGGAGCCCTGTTTCACTCGAGGAGCACTTTTTGCATCTAATTTTTATGGTAGAATCTTGTAGGCCTCTTATTTTTTATTTATCTATCAAAGTTACTGATTTGTTTTATTTTCCTCGAGTCACCGCGGAGCCCCTGGGAAGTGTACACGGAGCACCGGTTGAGAATCGTTGGGTTACAGGTTTATCCTGCTTGAAAGTTCGAATTTACTCATGACCGGTCAACAATGTGATAACATACTTATATTTATTTCCACTTCCAACTGTTTTTTTTTTTTAAATTCTTACTATAACCGATAAAGTTTAAAAAAAAAAAGCCACATGGTGCCCTTGCCTTATTTATTTTTTAGAGCATTGCTCAACGAAGCGATGAACAATGATATAAAAATGTATATATTTGTATAAGTACCTGTACTAGCTGAAAATGATCAACTAAGCAATAAAATGTTGCAGAGATTGAATACATGCGTGGATTTAGGTATTGCAAATGAGCCGCATTCTCGATTTCACTGAACATTAGCACGGCATAGTTTGCAAAGCTAATAGAATTTCATACATGTTATGTACGCCTTACCACAAATGTGATGCGCATACGTTCCCATATGCTTTCTCTGTGTACGTTCGCCCAACTCTGGTTCACAAGTATGGGATGATCCAGGCATAGTCCGGGGGGTATAATGTCTTCATGGGGGCCTACATGATAAAATTCTGGCACACAATAATTTTCGAAAGTATGTAAATATGTAAGCTGTTACTTCCATCGAAATACTGAACCCCCCTTCCCGAATATCACTTTGCACGCGGGAGGGGGGTGGGTTGGCGCGATCTTTGCATCACTGCCCAGCGTATAACCTTCCCAAGTGGGAAGCTCGCTGGACTCTAGAGACAGGACAGTCTTGACAGACACTATGACCATGGCCCCCACATCCTGAAGCAGGGCCCCTAGGCTGGAATCTTTTACGGGCCCCCCGACCAGACTTTCACGGGGTCCCTTTATGATGAATTTATAGTGTGAAAAAACAAAAAAAAAGATTAAAATCACACCGGGCCCCAGGGCTGGAGCCTTGTCAGCCCACCCCTTGGGGGGGGGGCATGACTATGACAGTCTTTGTTTATAAAATTTTCGCTTTCACTATATAATTTTTCAAAAAGAAAATAGTTTGTATACTTAGAAATGGTTTAGTCTGCTGGGTGAGGTTAGGGCCCAGGCAAAGGCGGGGGCCAAGAAAGCAAGAAGTGAGAAGAAAACATGGTCCAAAGAGGGTTACAGGGGGTAGGGTAAAGGAGTTGAGAAACACTGGTATCAATTATGCTCTGCGTAAATAAACATGATCATGTATTTTTTTGGTTTTCTGATATAGGGCTTTCCAATCACATCGGATAATTGAGGTTCTGCCGTATCGTACTTGAGTAGTGATAAAGAGTTAAAGACAAACAAATGAAAAATAAAATTAAAAAATTTCGCCTATACTGTAAAAAATTAAAATCACTGGAAAGCCAGGATGTCACAATTCGGGGGGGGGGGGGGGAATCCTGTTTATCTCTATCTTGCATTCAGTGTTTCGCAGTCAATGAGTTTTAATACAATGTAATTTTCATGCCAAAATAAAAGTGAATGCCAGTACATATCCTACAATCAAGCGATAAGAATTTCTATAATAAGATAAAGACGTGCCTTTTAGGTGGGGCATTTCTTGCTGAAGAGCAGCCTTTTTTATACTTTCTGAAAATTCCTCTTCGTTTACAAAAGGATTAAGGCTTCTTTGAACCGACCATTCAAAAGAGGCTTGTCAAACCTCTGTATCTGCTAAGTTAATTGAAAACTGTCCCCTCCCGCCGAAGAGGCAGAAGCCATTTTGTCGTTTTCAACGCCCAGCGCTGTTGCGAGTACAATGGTCATTTTGTGGAGAAAGGAGAGGGGCGTATGCTAAGCCAGCTTAGTGATTTTTTATGGGGGGAAAGCAAGGCAGTATATTTACGGCCAGGACCATTTGGAAGTCGAAAAGTACACACGTGAAAATACGGCCTAGACCGTTTGGAAGGCATCAACTTCACACGTACATATACGTGCAGGACCGTCAGTCGGTTAATGATGCTAATAAGAATATTGACAAGGAAGTTGCCAGAGGGAACTACCCACCTCTGACTTGGATGGGTTCTCGATTGACACTAAATCACAAGGTAAATTAAAATGTGTGCTAATAAACGCCAGGAACTTGGTTAATAAGACAGATTTTTATTAGAAACTATGATAGCTTAGACCTTGTGACCATTACAGAATCTTGGGCAAACCATGGGGATGAATCATTCTTACACATCTCTGGAGACAATGATCTGTTTCAGAAACAGACCTGGAAGAAAGGGGGGATGGAGTCTTGTTTTACGTGAAATCATGTTTGCAGGCTCGAGAATGTCACATACAAATTAGTGATATTGAAACTACATGGAGTAAGATTGAAAATAAATAACGTCATAAACTTATGGTAGGATTTCATCATTTAATCCACCAAATAAGAATCCAAACTACATCGAAAACGTCATGAGGATTTTTCCTACATGTGTAATCATAAGAGGGTTGTCATATTAGGGGATTTCAATTGCTCGGGTATCGATTGGGAGAACCTATTGGCTAGAGATCAATATGAGAAAGGCTGTATTAAGTTCGTGCTCAATAATTTTTTCCATCAGCAGATATCAGAAGCCACTAGGGGTACTTGTATTTTAGATTTAGTTCTCACTACTTCCAAGGATCTTGTTGAAAATGTTCGGTGGAGGATGAGATTTATTCTAGTGATCATCGTGTTGTTAGTTGACTCTGCAACTTTTCTTCGGATAAAGCTGATAACAGAAGAATGGTTCCTTGTTTTCAAAGAACCAACTTAAATCCTTAAAGAGAAAGGTTAGTGGAAATTATCAGTGTGTGTGTGTGTCCGGTTTGTCAGTTGGTGTGGGAAGAATTTTTGGTAAAACTTTCCCCCGTCTTGCATGATGTCATACTCTTCGTTTCTAAAAATCGCGTTTGTTTGTCGTATCCCCTCTAATTCATGGAAAAAGTGTGTAATGTTTATCTTGAAAAGAAAAAGTCATTTTTACGAAGAATATTAGGGAAAGTAAAAAGGAGAAGGTGAATCTAGATTGGCAGATAACATTCTCGCTGACCCAAAATCATTTTCAAGTATGTCAACAATGGATGTAAGGGAACAGTTGCCCCCCACCCCCTCTCTATAGAACGATCTAGGGTAGGCAGCAATGTAGCAGATAGAGAGCAATGTAAGCATGTGTAGTGATTTCAATGACTTTTTCACGTTATTTTTTAATACAAAGGTGATAACCAAAGCCCGGGTGTGTCATGGGGCGATATGAACGATATCCCTCAACGATATTTAAGTGGAGGATGTGGAAGTTCTAAAATTGAAAAAATATATATATGTGCAAGCGAAGCACCTGGACCAGATGATATTTATCCTAAGGTGCTGAGGGAATGTGCTAATGAACTGTTGGAACCAGTTGCACAGGTTTTCAGTTGTAGTGTTACTGAGGGTATCTCCTTAGGGGATTGGAAGCTTGCTAATGTGGTTCTGATATTGAAAAAGGGTAGTAGAGAAACCGTGTGAAATTATTGTCCAGTGTTTCAGGAGCTCCCTCTCGAAAATTTTAATACAAATACAATGCCGCAACAGGCAAAATGCCCAACAAGGTGGCTGAGAACAGAAAAATATGAAGCCCTTAAAACAGATAAACAAAGCTGAAAATGTTTTGTTAATTGTTCAAGAGCACATCCGAATCCCAATGAATTTTGCTAGTTTTTTGGCAATATTCAAACATCAATATTCAAACTGTATTCCTGAGTTAATCATTTAAAAACCAGTGTCAAACACGTGAGTAACCAAAACAGTGTGCAAGCATGTGAATGACTAAAAGAGTTACTTTAACACAGGTGTACTTGCAGGTGTGGGGGGGGGGGGAAGCGCACTATATATGGGTGGAGGAAAGATTAGTCAAGAAAATTAGACTAGATCGGAAGAAAGGCGGCAAAATTCGTGTAGCCTACAGGTGGCAAAACCGTAAATGCACTTCTGAATGCACGTCAAAATTATTCTCAATCTTCAAACCTAAATTTCTCGTTCGGTTTCAAAAAAAAAAAAAAAACAACTCATGAAAGGATGAAAAACTTTAATTTGGAACCACCTTAGTACGAGTTTCGGAGAATTACTAATCAGAAAATATAAAATCTTGGAAACACAAATACGCAAAATGCTGAATGGTAAATCTTGCTTATTCGAGTAGGAAGTCAAGACAAAATATGTCTGTGTGTGTGTGTGAAAAAATGTTTTTTAAATATTAAAATATACAACATTGAAAAGTTATACTACCGCTGGCAGAAAGTGTTCGTTCATCTACGAAAACACTAGCAATGCTATGTTTGAAACGCAAAAAACAACATTAAAAAATAAAATTGTTTTTCGAGTGAAAATTTTTGTTAAAATCAATCATTCTGAATAAATGAAAAAAAAAACATAAATTTATTACAATTTGACCATGATAATCAATTTATAAAGTGGTAACACTCGAGAAAAAAATGTTCGATCACCTCAGTTTTAAGGAAAAAAGTGATCGCGATCACTGTTTCAAACAAATGTGTTGACTCGAATTATGCAAATTAAACTGTGCGCAAGCGCAAAGTAGCCAGACAGTGTATAAAAAGTACGTGAACCCAACGGGTTTTTATCATTAATTTTTTATGAAGTGTAAGAAATGGTTTCCAGAAGATGTTACTAATGATTTTAAAAAACGGATAGTTTCCATGTTCAAAAATGACGTTTCTTCAATGAGAGGTTGCAAGAATCTTCAGCTGTGCTGCCTTTGGATGAAACATCGTAGGACTGACGATGTAGATTTTGCCTCAATCTGGTCGCCCTCGTAGCATCACAAAGAGAGATGATAGAAAACTGATCGCAATTGCCAAGGAAAATCACCGTGCCACCTCGAAACAGCTGATTGCAGAGTAGGTGAAGTGCAACGTTCGTGTCTGCAACCGTACCGTACGCAATCGTTTGCGAGGAAATGGATTCAGGTACTGCAAATCAACACCTAAACCTCATTTAACTTGGCAGCAGGTCTCTGTTGCTATGGAGTAGAAACTACGTCCACTGCGGCATGAATGATTGGAATAAAGTCATTTTCAGTGATGAGTCAAGAATCAGCTTGGCACTGAGGATAGCTACAATGCAGAGATACGGGGGTGCCCCCCAGCATCAAAGGTAAAGCCGACTAATCTAATGTATTTGCGTATATATAAATTGACATCATGCCCCCAACCAGCAATCATCGTGCCCCCCCCCCCCCCTTCCAGACATTTAAAGTCTATCTCCGCCTATGAGAAGAACAGGAGAAAAGATTAAAGATGAGCGCATTGATAAAGAACTAAGTTTCGTCGTTCGTTTACCGTGTGGAGTTGTATGACAGTTGACGGATTAGGGGAACAGAGCATCGTGAAACGTACAATCAACTCAGAAGTCTACATGGACATTCTTAAACTTTTTGATTCTCAGTGTTGACAATTGGTTTGGGGATTCGACTGACTTTACATTTCAAGACGACAATGCCTCTTGCCACCGCAGTAAAAAAGTTTAGAGGTATCTAAGAAGTGCTAACATTTCAACGACGGACTGGCCTGCCAACGGATGCAACCCAATCGAGAATGTTTGGTACCAGTTGAAGAAGAGGGTAGACTCCAAGACCTAATAACGCCATGGAACTGAAACAAGCAATTAGACTGCTAAGAAGAAATTTCTCCGTCGTACAGCGAACAACTTATTGCTTCTATGCCCCAAAGGAAAGCTGTCATCCGGGCCAAAGATGGAATTACGAAGTATTAAATGTTATTTTAGATCCCATAATCGATCCCTTTTTCCCACAAAACTGAGGTGATCGAACATTTTTTTTTTTTTCTCGGGTGTTACAAGTTTATAAATTATTATAACGATTATCATGGTCAAATTGTAATAAATTTATAATTTTTGTCATTCATTCCGAATGATTGATTTTAACAAAAATTTTCACTCTGAAAAAAAAAATTGCTTTTTTTATTTTGTTTTTAGCATTGCTAGTGTTTTCGTGGGTGAACGAACACTTTCTGCCAGGGGTAGTAGAAACAAGTATAGACTGTTTTCGATAATAAGAAATAATTGACGCATAATTTTGATAAAATATGTGGATACTAACTTAAGAAACATTTATGTGTGAGTAAAGAACTTCTAATAAAAAGTCTAATTGCACGATTTAAAATAATAAATTTCAATTTTGCGCAGACTATGGTTGTCAAAAACATGTTTTTCCTCCACAGATACGTTAAATAACAAAAGATTACTTTCATGCAAAATGGAGTGATTTTCACTAATAATTTATTATGATTATCAAGTGCACAATATTAATTTTCAAATTTTTTGTCTGAAAAGATTCTTCTCGTGGTAAAATTTAATTCCCGCAGAACATCCGATACTACAAAATCAATTTTATATAGTGGATTCCGCTTGTTTCTCAGAGCCGAAACTGAGGAGGAGGTGGGTTTGGTGCCCCGTGCGCTGGACCGGGGGGGGGGGGAACGTGAATTTCAGAATTTCAACCTTTACCTGCCCTTTAACATTACAAGGGGCACCGGCACTGCTCTTAAAACCTTTTCCCGCTTAGTAAGATTCATTTTCGTGGTCCCATCTTTCGCTAATACTCGTTATTTCCCGTTTAAAGCGTTTTTCCACTTACAGCAACTTCATTCTCTGGGTGTGTTGTGCTACAAAAGTAATTAATACAAAATAATTAATTTTCTCTTAACACCCACCTATTTTAAAACTTTAAAATTTTCACTTACTGAAAATAGTTTTTTTTTTCGAAGATCCGGCCATTTTTTGGTACACCACAAGCTGGAATGTTTCAGGACTGAAGCAAAGGCTTGCGCTTTATTGTGCGTTACCAAGAAAACTGAAGGGTGTACAGTTTTTTTTTTTTTTGCTCTTCTCTCGCAAAAAATGACACATATGCCCTTAGGGGGGTATGTATGGGCAAGTACGAAACGGCCGAATCGCATGGAGTCCCTATAGAACCTTGGCGGGAATACAATTGACCCTCCTCCAGCTATGGCTTCTTTATTCTTTCGACCTTACCAGCAGAAGAAAGCTCAAGGTCGAACTTCTTCGAGTGCACAAATTTTAGAAAGGAAATTTAAGAAAAAAAAAAGACATTAATTAAAAAAATTAAAAAGATTAATTAAGAAAAAAGTGAGGTAACTGGAGTTTTCTTGAAGGCTCTTGTCCCTGGATCCACCATTGGCTTGAGCCTACCTGCCACCCGAGTGCTAAGCCTCATGTGCCGCCCCAAAAGAAGACTCTTGTGGAAGGCTGACAGGGCTTTACTATATGGGACCCTGGAAAGCACCCCAAAATTTTATTTACCAAGCAGAATGTGAGTGACCAAAAGTCCTGTTTTTAAAATATTGTATCTTTTTTTTCTTAGAATAATTTTACTGTTCTTAAATTATGCCAGGTAACTCAATTCACATAACAGCTCTTGTTCAGGTGTCATTATTACTGGCACTTATCCTGTAAAGAAAAAGTATAACGAGTCAACTTTTATTAATTATTTTTAAAGCCGTTTCTCGTGCGCCTGGCGTTGGACTGGGATGATTGTCATCATTTTTTTGTTTTTTCACGCTATAAATCAACTATAGAGGGGCCCCGTGAAAAAGATGGCATGAAGGCCCGCCAAAGGTCACAGCTTAGGGGCCATGTCGGCGAGTGACCTAGAGTTTGCAAGCATGTGAGCGGCGAAAAAAAGTGACCTACATACAGGGCCGGTTTCTTCAACCTAGTTACGGGCCTGCCTAAAGAACCAAAAGTAAAGCCTAAGCTGTCACTCCTTACAATCTACTGCACATCTTGCACCTTCGCTTAAGCAGCCCTTGGGTTTCATTCTTAAAAGGGTCTTTTCACGTTCTCCTTAAGTCATTGTTCTGCTTTTCCATAGCTTGTTTCATCCTTGACTGGAGCATGCCGTAAGGATTTTATGACCATACCTACAGAGAGACATAGACTTGGTTGAGGATGTGCAGACAAGAGCTATGTGCACTCTTGCTGCACATAAGGCCTAAGCTTCGAACAAAGACTACATTTCTTTAATAATTTTACATTGGAGAAGCACAGGTGTTGGGGGGGGGGGATATGATCAAAGTATTTAAATTTTTCAATGGGATGGATAGGATGGAGCATGAGTTATTAATACTGTCAAATAACTGCTTCGACAAGAGAACATCAGTATTGTTTAGTTGTTTAGTAAGGGACAATTCCAGGTTGTCGTGTTGCAGGGAGTTTTTCTCTAATAATTTACAAATAATAAGCATTGTTAATAAATGTAATAGCTTACCAAGGATCATGAATTGTAACACAATTGACATGCTTGAAAAGAAGTATGATAAACGTATTGGGATAAAACGAGAAGCTATCCATACATAGGTGAGACAACCATAATCTTTTTTATGTGCAGTGCATTATATTGTACTAATTATTAGTTAGTTTTTTTTTGTGATGTATGTTTTTATATTGGGTTGCTGTGTTTTGGTTTTATTTGACATTCATATTTTTTATAGGCATAATTATTTCAGCCACCTTTTTGGGCAATTTGCCTGTTGTGGATTTTGTATTTATAATAATAAGCAAAATATGACTGTATGGAAAAGTTTCTCATGTCTGAAATTTTTTATAAAGGCTTTGCCACATTCAATGCAGTAAGAACAACAGAAATTTCAGTTTTTATATTCACACAAGAGCTTAGAGCATTATCATCCACTAGTAATCCAATGTAGAAATAGAGATAGCAATTGGGATGGGGGGTTTAAAAAGTAGCTTTGTTTCTTTATAAAAATAACACTGTTCTAAAAGTTTTAATATTGCAACAGTAATGTTTCACTCACAAGGAAAGGGTCCAAATGTGTTATCCTCAAAAAGTTTTGGAAAAACTACCACTAATTCTACTCGTTAAAATATGCACAAAAATATCTAAATATCTGTCAAAATTATTATGGGTCACTCAGAAAAGAAAATTTAAATATTAATATTTTGCACCCCAATAGAGGCCAAGAATGAATTTTAAAATCCCCCAAACCCCTACAGTCTTAGAGTGATATCATTCAAACAACACATGATTAGGCAGAGCACAGACAGTAAAAGAAAGAAAAAAAAAAAGAGAACTAGAGAATATACTCAAAAAATCACCAACGACAAGGAAATATGAAAACTCCTAATGCATTTCGATATACAATGAGTGTTGTCTTCAGAGGATAAAAATATCATGCTGACCGAGAGTTTCCCACTTGGATTGATTACCAAATTTTCAATCTCGGTTGCTCAATGCAACAAAAAATATATACAGCTGTCCAAATCAAAAGTTCGTGACCAGATTGAACTGGAGTGCCTGCGTGTAAGTCTTTTGCAACACCTTGGTTGGCTGCTTGCGAAATGGAGCTACCCGATTGGTGTATTCAAATTTTCTTACAATTCCTCCTCATAATGGCTTAAATTGATTAAGAGCGGGAATTGTCCGAAAATTTGAATAGACCAATCGGATAGCTCCATTTCGCAAGCAGCCAATCAAGGTGTTTGTAAGCAAATGTGATATCTAGTTTTAATTGTGTTAAGGCAGTATGGCCTGGTATGTCACATGTTTTGAAAGACTTACACGCAGGCGTGCCGCTTCATTCTGGTCATGTCATGACGTTTGACTTGGACAGACTTATGCATTTTTTGTTCTGTTGAGTAACCGAGATTGAAGATTTCATAATTAATCCAAATGGGATACTACTCAGCGTGATATTTTTATCCTCTGAAAACGACACCTATAGCAGTCGAAATGCATTAGGAGTTTTTGTATTTGCCTTACTTGTTGGTGTTTTTTGAGTATTATTTGGCAAAGTTATTTACTCTTCCATAAAGAGAGAGAGAGTTTCTAGGGGAAAAAAGCTGGAGGAAAGAACAAGAGGATAGTCTTTAAGCGACTTTTTTGCAGTTTGTTGCGCATGTGTACTCTATATGGGTTATTATGACGAAATTGTACAGAACTGTATTTGAGGGTTTCCTGATATGGCAGCAATGCGATTTCACTTTTACTTTGTCATTTATCACTATTTTTCTATCGCGCAAAGGGGTGACGATGCTGTAATAATTTTTTTCTATGTAGAGCATAGGACGTGACCCTTTACACCACGTCCTATGCCCCCATCTTGTGGTTGGGGGATGATCCAATAACTGGGTAATAGCCAAGAAAAATAAATCAGAGATCATAAAAAAGAAAAAAAAATAGATGCAACCTTCGGAATGCCAATCTAACACTTTACAGACTGCACCAGAATGGGTTACCAGTTAGTGTTATTAGATATATCAACAGTGCAGATGGCTGATATGTGGGGAAATTTGTAGTGCACATGCACAACTCACTGCAAAAACGTAGCTTATTAAAGACTATCTGCTTTTGAGGAAAGAAGGAAAAGAAGTTTTTTTTATAGATATCACCAAGAAAAGCAAGAGGTGATGAGTATTTGCTTGTTGTCATCTTTGATAATTTTTTTGACTTTAATAATTACATTCTGCTGCTAAGTTTTTGATTTTATGTTTTTCCAGGTGAAATGAATGTACTTGAATTTTTTCATAATTTGTTGAGGGATGACACCTTCGAACACTTTCCTTGTCTGTTGAGATGAGGCTGACAAACAAAAATTTATAAAGAAACTTCAATTTTATTACTTCAAAATATTTCATCCTCGCACACACACAACATCTGATGACATTAATTCATATCACAATTCATAAATATATATATATATATATATATATATATATACACACACACACACACACACATATGTATAAATAAGTTGTCTTGAAGTAGAAGGAGGACACACATTCAACCTTCAATATTATTGAAAAAAAGAGACATATTCTTTGAGAGGAAATTTCTTTAAAGTTGCAGGACATTAATATCACAGTAATTGCATGAAAAATTTTATAATTAGGCAGAACTTCTTGATGAAGTTTGTGAGATCACATTACTAGTTTTTGGTCAGATTTTTTTCAGTTGACCATTTTTATGGTTTACAGCCAAAAGACTCTCTCAAGGGATCTATGGAATGTATTGTACATTAAAAAAGTACTAATATCAACATTGAACAAATCTAGTCTAACTCCTCACAATGACTAAGTTAAAAAAAAAGTGGGATTTCTGAGTTTGTGACTAGTAGATTTTTTTTATTTTTCTGATAATGCATAAGATTATAAAAATAACTGAACTGACTTTTAAAATGTATATTTATGCAAAAGATATATGAAAAAGCTTGAATATAAAATACATGGATACAATAATAAGGCTTAAAAAATATATTATTATTAATCTCAGCACTCACACACATTAAAAGTAAAAAAAAGCAAAAAACAAATTTGCATTAAAAAAAGTTTCACTAACGAAAAAACAAACATACCTTTTGGTAGATTGGTGATCTTAAAATATGAAAAAAAAAATTGTATAAAAATATTATACACACAATAAAATGTTAATTTTCCAAAGAATAAAGAAGCATCATATTTGAGCAGGAAGAGACATATACACAGAGTGTAATGTGAAAAAAAGGTCTTATGCATCCTTTTTAATTTTTTGACCACTGATCATAGAAACATTCATTCCATTAAAAAAAAGGATTTAATTAAAAGGTCCCCATTAAAAATAGGATTACAAACACAAAGACCACAGCAAGTAAACTGCCCAGCAAGGCGGCTGAAAAAAAAGATAAAAAGATGCCCATAAAAAAATATGCATGTCAAATATAACCAAAATACAGCAACCTAATGTAAAAGCATATCACAGAAAAAAAACTAATAATATGTATTAGTACTATATAAAATGCACTGCATGTAAAAAAGATTATGGTTGTCTTATCTAAGTATGGATAGCTTCTCGATTTATCCCTCTATGTTTATCATACCTCTTTTTAAATATGTCATTTGTGCTACAATTCACGACCCCTGGAGGTAAGCTATTTCATTTATTAACAACCCTATTAGAGAAAAACTCCCTGCGACACCCCAACCTAGAATTGTCCATTATTAAATGGTACTGGTGTCCCCTTGTTGAAGCAGTTGATTGACAATGCATTGATAACTCATGCTCCATCCTATCCATCCCGTTGAAAAATTTAAACACTTTGATCATATCCCTGCTTAACACCTGTGTTCCTCAAATGTAAACATATTAATGTAATAGAGTCTTTCTCCATAACTAAGGCCTTGCCTGCCAACAAGAGCATGCTTAGCTCTTCTCTACACACCGTCAACCAAGTGTATGTTTCTATGTAGGTATGGTCTCCAAAAGCAGAAGAACGACTTTAGGAGAAAACAAAGAGAGCTTTTTTTTTAAGAATGAAACCCCGAGCATTCTATTCAATTTTCTGACCATAGCAGAACAATGTTCAGAAAACCTACATCACTTATAAATGAGAATCAAATGCCCAAATCAGTGACCCTAGTTGCATTGGGGATAGTAATGCCATTCAACTCGTAAGTGAAAGGTGGGTTGTTTGAACCGAAATAAGCGACTATGCACTCATCAACACTCAAGGTCATGCTCTATTCATTAGCCCATGCTGCAGTCATATTCAAGTTTGTCTGGCATCTCTCCCCTATCGCTTGGATTCCCGGCTAACCCCATTAGCTTTATGTCATCAGTAAATTTGCTAACAATCCCATCCATAACCTGATTGAGTTTATTGTTAAAAAGTGAAAAAATACGGGCACAAGGACACTTCCTTGAGGGACTCCACTTCTCACACCTGTCCAATTGGAAGATTCCCCATTCACCATAACCCGTTGTGACCCATCTTCCAACCACAATTCTATCCAATTCAACAAGTTGTCCCCAATCTCATGTAAACGCTTCAAGAGTTTACCATGTTGGACCTGATCGAATGCCTTCTGGAAATAAATATAAACGACATCAACTGTTTTCCCTTTTCCAAAGCTTTATTCACATTATCATAGAAGCAAATGAGATTGGTTACATATGACTTCCCTTTCCCAAACCCACACTGGTTTTCTGACAGTACATTATTCTCGTCTATCAGGGTTGTTTGGTTTAAACCAAGTGGTTTTTTTCAAAAAATCAAATAAAAGTTGCCTAAATATCATTTTTTTCCATGAAAAATATCATATTGGTTCATTATTAGCCAAAATGCTTCATTTATACCACATTTTATATCCTTGGGGTACATTCTGATGGTATATCTTTAAATGACATAAGATTTTATAAGTGGTTTTTTTCAAAAAATCAAATAAAAGTTGCCTAAATATCATTTTTTTCCTTGAAAAATATCATATTGGTTCATTATTAGCCAAAATGCTTCATTTATACCACATTTTATATCCTTGGGGTACATTCTGATGGTATATCTTTAAATGACATAAGATTTTATAAGTGGTTTTTTTCAAAAAGTCTCATAAAAGAGGCCAGAATATATATATATATTTCATTTAAAGTATCTTAGTTATTTAAAGTTATATATAAAAGCCAAAATTTCTCATTCTTACAACATTTTCTAACCTTTGGCTACATTCTGATGCTCTATCTTTAGCAAATTCATCACACATCTAAATGTAGTGGTGTATTATCTCACAGGGTTTCTTTTTCCCTTCACAAAGAAGCAGCAACAGTAGTGACACCATCATGCTAGGGGCAGGTGGTCCTATAATCCAATAAAGACACCAGCTGTCCTTCAAGGACAAAGACTAGTGTACTAGTTGTTACATTACTTCTCATACATTTTCATTTTCTTTCCCATAAGAAGTAGCACATCTCCTACTGTATATCTCCCAGTCTTAATATTCAATAGTTGTTTTTTTTATACTTTCACACACACACACACTGTAAAGCCCAGTTAATCAAGGTTCTATTGTATAGTAGTAACAGATTTAAGAAAAATAATCAGCTATATACAGGGTGATTATAATTTAAGTTTTGATTCCAAAACTATACAATAAGTACTGATCAGAATGACTTGAAAATTTGCATGGATACTCCTGAAGCAATGGACGTTTCTTTCACAAAAGAAAAAAGTGCAAAATGTGCAAGTAAATGATGCTGTACTTGGCCAACAGTATAATCTATTTTGTGCAACCACATCATTTCGACACTTCCACAGCATCAGTGTGTGGATAGAACTTCTATCAAGATGCACATTGCAATACCAGCAAAGCAGCTGCTGAAGACCCATTTTGAAAGGATGCACCTTAACCCTTGCAATTTCTGGCTGTGGGGGTACCTCGAAATGTTATAAACAGTGGCTAGATTGCAAACTTTGGTGAATTGCAATCTCCAGCACATTCCCTATATGTTAGAAGTTCCTCAGGAATATTAACGGGGGGGGGGGGCGTACATTTGGTTTAATAAAGCTGAATTGCAAGCACATCCACATTATGACCATGGCATACTCCGATTCTGTTGTTGAACAAGAATTTTTGTGCTTTCAACCTCTCATAGCAAGAACACGCAGTGGACAACATATTTAACATTTCTTAAGTAAGTTGTAGTTATTTGTTCAATTACTTCGTTTTTTGTGATGTTTCCATGAATTATGAAATCGTGAAATGCTATAATTAAGGTATCATTCTGCCATGACTGGCTATCGTTTCCATTCTGCGAGCGAATTTCCCACATGTTGGATGATGTCATTAATTTTTAAGTATTTTTTCCCCTTTACCAAATAAAATTGCATTTTTTCAGGAATATTCATGTCAACTTTCAAGTCATTCTGACAATTGTTCTTTTTTTACAGTGTTTTGAAATCAGAACCTTAGTTATAATCACTCCGTATATCATAAATTATTGTTAATTAAAATGCATTATTTATGCTTCATTAAATACATTATATTCACCTAATTTTTATTACTTTTTGCAAAATAGCTTCCTAATTAAGTATACTGAAAGTAACTGGAGAAAAACCTTTATATATTATATGATTAATAATAACATTAAAAGAATTTTCAAACACACAAAGTAATCCATTGAGTTAAGCAAAAAATAATTAAATTGCAAAAGTTGGTTTTTGTTAAAATGTAATAAATATTTATTGATTAATTAGCATGGGAATAGTGTTACTTACATTAATAAACATTTTATTTTAGTTAATTATTGGAAGTTTGAATGATTTTTCAGAATTTTCATCGTTTTTAATGTTAATACTATTTAAAACAAAAAACCGGTGTAAACCAAAAAAACCTGGTTTAAACCAAAAAAACCGGTTTTTTTACCAACCCTGTCGTCTATCCACTTCACCAATTTTCTTTTGATAATAGTTTCCAAAATTTTCGGGAGGGAGCTCCTCAAACACTGGACAATAATTTGACATGGTTTCTCTCTACTACCCTTTTTAAATATCCGAACCACATTAGCAAGCTTCCAATCCCCTGAGGAGATACCCTCAGTAATACTACAGTCAGCCTCCCATATTTGTGGTTCCGGTGTTTGCAGTTTCCTTATTCGCTGTTTTTTTTTCCTTTATTGGACATTTTTTTAAACACTTAGCAAGTCATTCACCTGTTTTGTTTACATACTTTGAGTTGTGTGTGTTTAGGATGGCTCATTTGTCTAGTGCTACTGATAATGCTTCGAAAAGACAAAAAAAAAGTGAAAAATTTACAAGAAAAAATGGATATATTGACTATGCTTGGTGAAAGTAAGTCAATTACTGCTGTGGCCCGCCATTACGGAATCAACGAATCTACGGTAAGATTCATCAAGGAAAAAGGAATCTGATATTGGATCAGCCGTGGCTGTAGCTGCAACTTTGCATCGCCTACGGAATCCATGTGTTTCTTGTACAGAAAATGCTGTTATTTTGTGGGTACACGACTGCTACAAAAAAGGTATTTCAATTGATTGTAATATTATAACGAAAAAGGCGGAAAAATTCTATTCTTCTATAAAAGAAACGGCTGGTGAAACTTCTATTTCATCTGAATTTTATGCAAGTAAATGTTATTTTCATAGGTTTAAGAAACGATTTGTATTAGGCAATGTAAAACTCACTGGCAATCAAACCACTGCCGACCAGGAGGCAGCTAGAGAATTTAAAAAGACTGCTGAAAATTATTAAAGACAAAGGTTATGCACCTCAGCAGGTGTTTAAGGCTGACGAAACTGCACTATTTTGAAGAAAATGCCACAAAGAACATTTATCACCCAAGAAGAAAAGCGAGCCTCCGGTTTTAAGGCAAGTTAAAGTAGACTTACTGTGTTGTTTTGTGCAAATGCATATGGATACATGATAAAGCCCACCATCATTGTCAAATCTGCGAATCCAAGAGCATTGAAGGAAAAACACTAAGTCAAAGCTCCCACAGTATTTTGGATGAACAATAAAAAAAGCTTTGATTATGAAAACACTTTTTCTTTATTGGTTTAAATGGTGTTTTGTTCCAAAAGTCAGGAGATACCTTGAGAGTGAAGACATACCATTCAAAGTTCTTTTGATACTGTATAAAACTCCTGGGCACCCATATGTCAATGAGTTCAACACTGATGGTGTGGAGGTCCTTTATATGCCTCCTAATACAATATCTATCATTCAGCCCCTTAATCAGGGGGTAATGCGAGTATTCAAGGCTCATTATACACGTCACTCAATGAAGATAATTGTGCATGAAATAAAAGAAGATGCAAATGCAGAAAATGTCTTAAAGGTATAGAAGAATTACACTATCGCTAATGACATTACTGTCGCACAATGTGCACTCCAGGACACAACCATTTCCACAAAGCCAACTGAAGAGATTATAAAAGACATTGTCATGTTAGCGAAACAGGTAGGTAGAGAATGATATGGATGTAAAGGAAGCCGAACAGCTAATTAATAGCAATTCAGAGGCATTGGCTGTGAAGGAAATAATGAAACTGACTGCTCCTGAAACTGAAGCGGTACCAGATGAAGAAGATCAAGATAAAGAAGTGGAAGACAAGTTCACCATGTGTAACATAGCAGAAGGGCTTCGCAAGATCAGCAATAGATTATTTTCATGACATAGATCTCTTCATGTTACGTTCTTCACATGTTGAAAAATTGGTAGAGGAAGTCTTGTCAACACACTTCAACATACTTGATGATATGAAGAAGAGAAGAAATGGCAAACAGAAATCACAATGTTCTTGCAGAAAACATCAGCAACAATCGCTGCACCCTCTTACATTCCCTTATACTTCTGTGTCACCCTGCTCTTCTCATGATGTTCAATAAACAAGATAAACGAAAAACCTATGGTTTTGGTTATTCGCGGATTTCCTGTATTTGTGGCCACACCTGGAATGTAACCCCCGAGAATACGGGGGCAGACTGTATATGTTATTCTCTTCATATCCTTGGCATTACTATGTTACACCCTGTAGCATGTTTGCATTTAATTTTAGACCATGCATTCTTTGATAAAAATTGTTTGTTTTTGTGTGTACTACCACCTCTTTTTCCCATCTTTTCTGAATCACCCTGTATATATACAGTGAGACCTATCCAAGACAGACATTGGATGAGATGGTCACCTACCTTAAATGGAATCAAAAGATAGTCTCATTAATGGTTAACGCTTTAATGTGCATCTTTATAAAATAGAAACCTGCCCAAAAAATGGAATATTATTTCAGTCTATTGACGCTCCGCTTCATACAGGTTCCACTGTATTTTACAAATTAATTTCTCAAATATTTATTTCTATTTCGACTTCTCAGGGGGGAAAACAAGCTGCAGTTAATCTGCAGAGGCATGAAGTGCCCACAAAAAATTCTGATGTTGTTAATGCATAATCTGCAGATTAAACATAGGAAAATACTGTATTATTATTCTGGATAATGAGACCGAATTATTTTCATTTTACAAATAACGAACAGAAGATTTTCATATCAGTTGGTGTATATTGTAAGATCACTACATGTTAAACTGAAATTAAAGTTATCATTCACTACCATTACATTTATTGACAATGTATGTATTGCAGAAAGAAGAATGCAAAACACTTAACACAATAGTACAAGTCAGTGGTCTTCTACCTGTGTGGCATAAGTTCAGGAAGTGTGCCTCGTGAAAACAAAAATAAATAGCATATATATAATTGTATATATGTAACTGTATTGTAAATGCATAACACCCTGTGAAATGTTCCATATGTTCTTTGCAATTTAGTTTCACCATTGAAGACATAACTTCATGAATCATTCCCTTTAAATTGAAGCAGGTTCACTGCTGTGATATTATCTATTTTTCCTAGGCCCATCTTAATCAAGCACGCATGTCACAAATTTTTGAATAATAGCTGCATGGAAATTGAGAAAATCAATGGTGTTTCAGTATTAAGGGGAACTGGAAAATTTAGAAACAATCTCTGTAAATTGTTTTAATGAACAAATAAAAGGAACAACAATAAACCTACCCAATATACTCCTGAAAAAAATCTGGTCTCCCCATTTGTGAGGAACACCTCCTATATTTTCTAATTACCTCCTTCCCATTTATTAGCCAACACTTTATGAGACATTTATAATGAATTTGTAGCAAATCAGTGACTACAGTGTGGGTCAAGAAGACAAGGGAGCACAACCTTTTCAGTCTGTGGGCCAGATGACTATGGTTTGTAAGCTACAAACGGGTGTACTTATCATGTTGTGTGGATTGATAGTTTCAATCAAGAAATTTTTTTTAGCAGGACTGGTGGTGTCTATTTGCAGCTAGCAGGTTGCGCAATCCTGCTATAGTTCTATAGGAGGTGTTAGTAAAACTTGTGTAAAATTTTTTCACCTTAAAACCAACCCATATATAAGTCAACCTCCTCGATATAGAAATTAATTTTTAAATGAAGTCCCTTGCTTTTTACACCAGTATTTATGGTATAGACCAGTGATTCCCCCCAAACGGGGGCGTTAACACCCCCTGGGAGGGGCGATAGAATGTTCCAGGGGTGTAGAAGATAAGGGTATAACATAGGATCCTATGGGTTAGAATGCGTGGGGGCGATGGAAGAAAAAAATTTCTGAAGGGTGGGGGGGGCGATGGGACAAAAAAGGTTGGGAAACTATGGTATAGACATAACATTATGTACATTGTATAAATAACACATGGATGAATTTTACATTTATTTCTTGAACATATGCAGCAATGCAATTGCCATATTGCATTAAAAGCATTATCACATACCATGTATTGCAGTCACATGCATCGAGATATGATTTTAAAAGAATTGTGCTGTTCTTTATTCTGTCATTTCACTAAATATTGCCAAGGTCAATCTAAAATATGGCAATATTTCTGTTGGTAACTCGAAAGTTGGTTAGACAGATATTTTTAAATGGGAAAATGGTGGGGTGTATAAACACTTGTCTCCAAGAAACTAGAACATTCCAGAAACTTGCAAACTCAGTCCATGAAAAGGTGGAATGCCTCCAATTTTACAGTATGCCTGATAATTACATTTTAATTTATAATAATTAATTTTTTTAATTGAAGTTGTTTTTGTCAGTGATGAAAAATTTGCATAAAGTGGATTTGATGCTCCCATAATGTCAAAACATATTTCCTCTTTTGCTTCATGAAACATATAAAAACATATATATTGTTACATAAAATATTTTCATACAAAAGACAGCAACGTATTCAAAGAAGTCTTGCATTTTATCCCTTAGAAATATAATTCAAAATCAACCTTTCCAAGTTTGGAATTTTTGTTTTGTGAGTTTCAGTTTTTCCCTCTTCACAGAACTTTTCCCTGACTTTTCCCAAATACTTTACATTTTCTCTGCTCATTTTTCATTTCATTGACTTTCCAGCTGGGACCGCTGACTAGTTGCTGGGAACCCTGATAAAACACAATCCTCATAACAATTTTATGAGAAAATATTTAAATTGCACTAGCCCATGTTTGATAAATTAAGTTCTCATTGAAAATTAGAATTGAAATTTTAAGGGCTCCTAATAGGCAGCTGTAAAAATTAATTTAAAAACCATACAACAACATATAAACATGTAAAGCCAATGATAAATTAGTTAGACACTGAAAATACTTTTATATGCTTATATATATTCTCATTACTGTAACTAATTTTTTCAAAATAGACCTTATAATTTTTCATTTTTTAATCATGAAAACACATCCATCAAAGTCAAACCATAATAAAAACAAACTTTGAATTGTGAGAATATAATTATTTCAGAATCACAAAATTTCATTTTCAGTGACTATATAAACACATAAAGAGGATGAATAAACAATAAATCATCACAGCATAAAAGTGATTGCACAGTTTAAGTAAACCTATTTTAAAATTTATGTGGTCAGTGACATTCATGATAAATTTTTTAAATAAGAAATATATATATATATATATATATATATATATATATATATATATATATATATATATATATATGCTTTTATTTAGTCAAAAAAGAACATCTATTGACTGTTTTATTTCTTAAGCCTTATTGAAATATAATAAAAGAAAAATGAAATTTCAGTCATATATCAATTAGAAAATGAAAAGGCACTTGACTATACAATTCAATTCAAAGTCATTGGATTCATGAAGTCTTAAAATACATACATTCATGAAGTCTTAAAATACATACAATAATGGGATGCAAGTTGTCATTTCTCATTAAGGCACTAATTACAATTTCAGAGAATGATGTAAAGTAATTTTAATCAGTTCAATAATTTTAGTGATATAATACATGTATAATATATATATATTTTTTTTACTCATAAGCAAATTATGGAAATGAAGGAAAAATTTTATAAGATAATTTAGTTAGTAAGATTTTTTGAGTAATTGAAATACATACTGAGGAAGATAATGTATGAAATGGCATTAATGCAGCTACTATAATCACCATTAGCAGAGCAGTTGAACAACTTACCATATAAAAGGAAAATGAAGTTAAAAGTATTCATATACATTATTTTTCAACTTTAAGGCTTCACATAATGTTTTTTTACAATTATGTATAGTGAAATACAGAAACACTTCTGACAGATCTTTGACGAGTAAAAACTACTAGCACTTATGATGTGCTATTTATTAAAGTTTTTTACTTCATATATATTTCATATGTATCATTTTATAGCTTCAAATCAAAAAATTTGGTTTATTATTTTAAACATCCGAAAAATACTGTAATTAAAGATGAGAGTAATAATAGTTACAAAAAACATTTTACAAGCACACCAAAGTGCATAAGTATATTAACTATTAACAAATAAACATTGTAGTCCTAAATAAACTTGAGGGACAAATGAAAAATAATAGTTTTGAAGTTAATGTTAAAAACTCATGTCATTATTATTTTTAAGTTTTTTCTAGTAGCAGTCATTGAAGTTGAGGGGTTATAAGCCAACAAAAAAATTACCTACATATTACATCATGTATGTCGTACATATTCCATATAGATTCCATTTTTGTATCAGTACAATAGAATTTGCTTAATACAAGATCACATGGCTGGTACATAAATTTTTAATACCATCTTAGTTAATTTTCAAGCCTTCATATAGGTAAATGCTTTTATATGTCATTTCCTAAAAAATGGATAAACGCCACAGAACTTGACAGTCTCTTTCCAAAGTGAAGTCAAAAGTGCTGATGAAAGAATTACTATCCTGTTGAATAAACCCCTTTACCTACAGATTTTTTGACAACAAATTTAGATGATGTCCCAGTGAAAAGTCTTTAAAACTACTATTTTTGTTTACATGTAGGAAAAAAGGAAAATGGCTGAATGAATTCTTTTGTAATCAAAATCTTCTCTCTTCAAGAATCCACCATTGTTTCTTGATCTCTTTTTTTGTTATGAATTTCACAAACAACATTTTCTTATTTTCAATTAAGAAAAAGGAAAAACAATTACCCCCCCCCCCGGAGGTTAATGAAAAATTATTTATTGCCAACTTAACAAAAGCTAAACAAAGAAAGTTTATATGTGATTCTTCTTAATAGATAAGAATGAATTGAAGAAACAGTAAAGCATAATTTATGCACCATGTCTTGATTTTGGCCATCTCTCTTGTGAGGCAAATAAGAGTGCACTTCCTCTGACTGTTGGTCATTACTCATTCTCTATCACATTTAAACTTTAAAAGTATATGTTAGTAGTACAATAGGATTTTTTTCACATATTTCATGAATGATGTCTAATTTAAGTGAATGCCAGATTTTTTTGGCTTCTTTTATTGAGCTTCTTTAACTGAGTTCAATCGTATTTGTATCAAAAAAGCATTAGTCATAAAGCTTAGTCCCTTTGAAGTTTCCTAACCATGTTTCTGTGAACATGCACATCATATGCAACACGCCCTTTCGAATAGTATAACAGTCTCTGTAATTTTTCTTGCCTCAAACCAACCTTTTGTGAGTAAAATGGGTATTAAGTTAGCTTACACAATGGATCAAAATGGCATCTGACTCAGAAAAAGAAAGTACCCTCACTTTAAATGATACTGTGAAGCACTGTGATTAGCATACTCATTCCACACACCAGAGAGAAAGTTTGATTCCAGCAACCACAAAGCATTATCTTATCAGTGTGTTAAAACTGAGACATAAGTAGATCATAAACTAAAATCAGTCACACTGAACAATAAGACACCCTAAATTGTATTATAGTTAGAAACTTTCCTTCGATGAACTTGGAGGTGATCTGTCTGCTCATAACAAAGACAGCTTTAAAAAATAAAAAAAAAAAGTAAGTAAGTAATCTTTCTTTCAAACAAATACAGTCAAACCTCATTAACATAAAAACTACACAACATAAAATATGTTGTGTAGTTTTATGTTGTGTAGTGTCACACAAAACACGTGTTTGGTAAAAAAAGCAAAATGAACAATTTTGAAATTTTATTGAATAACATAAAATTTGCTTAATGTAGAATAATTGCTTTGGATCATTTGTCTTTATCTTCAGGTTCAACTGCATAATAATACAGTCGAATCCTGTTATAACGAACACCAAGAAACCGGAGGAATCACTTCGTTAAAATGAAATTTCATTATAAAGGGATTCCAGGTTATCTAGCATTGTTCCTATGTAAACTTATTTGGGGGATTAGAAAAGTGTTCGTTAAAATGAGATTTTCGCTATAAATTAAAAAAAATTTATAGCTATTCGTTAAAATGGGATTTGACTGTAATTAAAAACGAATTCTGTGCTAGAGCTTTTCCGCTATGAACCATATAAGATTAAAATAATACCAAAGTGAAAACTAAATATTGACTGAGAATTTTTACCTTTCGCAGCAAAAACATAACACATAACAACTGAATGTTCTTCTTTTATAAAGTACTTCATTGAATTTGCATGTCACATTCAGTTCTACGAAATTTTGATCAAATCTACATACCATATTTTTACATCAGTCAAAATTTTTACATTCACACATTATCTGTAATAAAACTGTTTCATAACAAATGATGTAAACAACTATATATAGGAAAACTGACAGTTATTACAATGATGTCGAAATGTACGTTTCAAATGCTTTAATTCTTTCACAATGATATGAGAAGTGTGTGAATTCTTAAAGCTCAGTAGTGTTTTGAGACAGGTTTTTCATAAACCGGTTTAAAAAAAAAATGTAACATTAAATGTAGAGATAATGTAAGAAAAACTGAATTGGAAAGAAAGTTTCTCTTAAATGTGATGAAACAAAACAATTCACATAATCATTTTTTTTCACTGATTAAGTTTTGCACAACACAGTGATCAAATGTCTATTTGATGTTTGGTAACTAAATATAGTGCATCTTATACATATAATGTTTACTTAATACAGCGGTAACTGAATATAGTGTATCTCTAGTTCAAATATATTATTTTTAAACTACAAAAGTGTATCAAAGTTGCATATTTTAGTACACTAAATTATCTATATTAATTTCACAAATCTGAAATTCATATACACTACTTATTATTAGTCACTTTTGCTTTGGAATTATTTTAATGCATTATGATGTTACACTGTCTGATCACTCACACAGCTGTTTATCTTTCATATCGCATTCTAACTTTTCTTCAAAATAAGCATTATTTCAACTGATGGACGAAGTATTTAGAGAGTGGAAAAGGAAGCTCCATATCACATATATTCGAAAACACTTAGGAGGAAAATAAAATTAAAAATCTAATGAGAGCTAAACTGTCTCATACATTATAAAAACAACATGAAAGAAAACAAAAGTTTCCTATCAGGAAACAATATATCATAAATACTATCAGAGAAAAAAAAAGACATACATAGATCACAAAAATTTAAAAATGTCAAAATGAACAAAAAATATACATAGTTGCCCTGATCTTCACTCAAGAACTATTGCTTTAGTCATCATCAATTTTTAATGTCTGAAAAAAAAATATATATATATTTTGTTAAAATATATATGTTACTAGACAAATAATATTCATTGTCATTCAGGGTTTTTTTGTAATGTACTCAGGTTTTGATATACAGGGTGATTATTAAAAAAACTGTCCCGACATATGGGCCCCTAACTATCATACCATTCACAGAAACTGAATGAAATTTTGGCATAAGGTATTTTGATGTATGCGCTCAAGAATGATATGGAAAACAACAGTGTCACTCTAACAGTTACGGTTTCAGTGAGAAAATTTCGAAAATATCAAATGGCAACACCAAGTTTTTTTGTATTGGAATGCGATCTCCATTGTGAAAAACCCTAAATAGCGTTCGAACGGCAACTGTAGCATGAAAATCACCGGCGGTAGATAGGCTAAAAGTGAGGACAACCAATAAGGACAGAGAAGCAGCATAAAATAAAGCATTTTATTGTGTTTCACAAATTTTCCACATGACCTTGTGCATGACTAATCAGGCTGGGATCTCAGCCGAAGAAACGGTGTGACGAATGAAACGAACATTAATGCTCTGGTGCACGGCAAAGTCCTTTTTACTTTTTCCTTGCCTAGCTCCTGGGATTTTCGTGCTACAGGTGCCATTCTAACGCTATTTAGTGTTTTTCAGTATGGAGATCGCATTCCAATACAAAAAAACTTGGTGTTGCCATTTGATATTTTCGAAATTTTCTCACTGTAACCGTAACTGTTAGAGTGACACTGTTGTTTTCCATATCATTCTTGAGCGCATACCTCAAAATACCTTATGCCAAAATTTCATTTAGTTTCTGTGAATGGTATGATAGTTAGGGGCCCATATGTCGGGATAGTTTTTTTATAATCACCCCATATTTTTGATTATGTACACAGTAGAATGTCTCTTAACTATCCCTCCTTTAACCATATCTTTCCTTACACTTGCTCTTTTTTACCCCATTCATTATTTCATGTCATAAAACTCTCATTCAATAGTTGATGTTGGAAGTAATCTTATCAAGTTACAAAAGTACATATGTATGTACAGCAATTCTTAGTATGCATGTTCTTATTGGCTCAATAAAATATGAATTTTTAATTGGAATTTATTACTCTAATCTTTGAATAGCAATAGTGTGATGCAATATTTCTCTATGAATTATCTAACAGATTCGATAACAACATATATGTAACTTGCAATGGTTTCAATTAACTTTAACCAGATTGTTTTTAAACTTATTAATCCCTCAATCTCAGTTACCCCAGTCATGAGAGGTTCTACTGTACTATTTTTCTACATTAAGAGTTATTAATCAAAGGTACATTAGAATGCTGCTTAATGGCCTTTATGTTCACCAAAGATCAATTCTGATGCATATAACACAAGCCCCAGTACATCATCACTAAATTCATCCACAAATTGCATTATTGAGTTTGTCTCAGATAAAATAAGCTTATGCAGCACATTGTTGAATTTTATATAGAATTGAATATAGTTTTTTTGGTTGATATCATCTGAGAAGTTTTGAAAATTTATTGAAGTACAGTACATAAGCTGCAGGATATATAGACCTAGCATAGGGATGGGACGAATAGTGATTTGGCAGAATAGCCTGATATCAATTTTCTTAAAATTCATCACAATTATAAATAAAATTGTTGTTTTTTAAAAAAATAAAATTATTGCTAATTTCCAATGATTGAAATCAAATTTTAATTATGCATTTTATTATTTAAATAAAAATTAAAAACTGGTAATTGAAAGATTTTTATTGCACAGATACTGACAATCAGGGACGCTGGAAGTCAAAAATGATTGGTGTTGCTCAAAGTATGTGAGTCATTTCTCTGTACAGGCCATGATCTTTACATATATTTTCCACTGACCATACGTCCTTTTTTGAAGTAGAGTGTCAAGTTTTTTTGTTCCGAATCTATTTGATTTCAGCGATGACCCGTTGTTCAACCTACTTTTGCAGTAGTGGTAAGATTTTTACCACAGTAAAATGTAACAAACCTATGTAGGAGGGGTATAGGGGTACCATGTCTCTGCCCCAAGACCATTGCCGTCTTAACGCATGGGCCCTCCTGAGAACGGCCAGGGGCCTCACAAAAATGAGAACCAGTCAAAATTTTCGAGAATTTGCCAGGTGGGATCTCAGAAAAATTACTTGGCCTGGAGGCTCATGATGCTCTAAAGACGGCCCTGCACAAGACAACAAAAAAATTAAAATTATTTTTTTCAATAAATTAAAATATTGAAAGAAAATACCTTTAGGGGTGCTATATTTTTCAATTTCTGTTAATTTGAAATGTCTCTGGGACAGATGCCCTCTGCCTAGAGCCGTCTTAAGAACATCGTGAGCCCCCCGAACCAAGTGATTTTCCTGAGGCCCTACCAAACAAATTTTTGAAAATTTCAATCATATCTCATTTTTGTGAGGCTCTTTTTCTCCTGAGGCGCCTGGGTGGGCCCATGCCTTAAGACTGCACTGCCTGTGCCCCCTCATAATATTCACATAAAACTGTGAAATTCTATTATAAACCGATAAAGTGGTGGAGAATGGGTTTAATCATCAATCAATGATGGTTTTGATCATCAATTCTTTAAAACCATGCTAATGCGTATTCTGAAATCGAATAGTTCTATCATATGTATTTTATAGTTTTTAATCAATGATTGGATTGGACTGTTTTGATAATTTAGTTGGATTCGTGTTTCAAGTTCTTCGATAATTTAAATTGACAACTATCACCACAGAGTAAAGTCGCGGAACATTTGAGTATAGTGTTTCAGAATATTGGGGAAGCTTACATTGAAAATAGAAAGTGATACAAATACATAATGCAGGGGTTCTTGAACTATGTGGTGCGGCTACCTGCAAAGGTTCTTCAAAGAGACTCTTTGTTACACTGCTATGGGGAGCTGCAGATAAGCGTTGATTAGAGAAAGAGGTGTCGGAGTGGGAAAAGTTTGAAAACCCCTGACATAATATATAAGTGTATATGATGCCCCACACATTCTCCAACGCTGCCTGTGCTTGGATCTTTGACGGGCCCTCAGGCCAAGTGATTTTTATTAGGCAAATATTATTAGGCCCTATTAGGCAAATTAATTGAAAGTTTCAACCAGATCTAATTTTTGTGAGACTCCTCTTCTCTTGGACCCCTGAGCCGTACCTGGGTGGGCCCATTATTTTTTACGACACTCCCACCATTACCTAAGGGGCTGATGCGTCTCAACAGTTTCAGACACGAAAAATATTTGCCCAATTTTATATATTTGGGGGCAGGGAGCAGGCAGGTCTTGTGCCCCGGGCGCTGGACCAGAGAAGGGCGCAAATTTTACTCTCAAACCTCTCCTTCAACATTACAAAGGGGGGGGGGGCAAAATGCACAGGAAGATTTCCATGCATCAAATGGGTGGCTGGAAAGATTTTGAAAACAACATTCGATAAAATTCAAGGAAGTTTGTGGTGAAGCTGCTGAAGTTGACCCTGAGACTGTGTGAATAACTGGAGGGAAAGACTTTTCAATTTAATTGAAAGCTATGATGTTAAAGACATAGAAAATGGAGATTAAACAGGCTGAGGGCCTTACCAAATAAAACTTTTCACAATGGGAGAAAGTTGTGCTGGAGACACACAAACAGTTGAAAAAGCAGCTTACTGTGTTTTTGTGTGCTTTTACGACTGGAGAAAAGGGAAACCTCTTGTTTATTCTCAAAATGTAAGTTTTTCATAACGATAGAAATAAACTACTAAATATATTTTGATGTGCACCTTTATAAAACCGAAACCTGTTTGGAACGGAAAATAATTTCAGTTTCTTGACATTCCGTTTTATACAGGTTTCACTGTTTATAGGGGTGGGAAGGGATGAAGTCCCTTTTGGAGCAATTTTCGTAGCAGCAAAATATAGGATTTAGAGCAGTTTTAGAGCAAGGATGTATAAATTGGAGCAACAAAATTATTGTTACAAGTAGGGATGAGAGGATTAGTGATTTGAACAAATAACTGAATATTTGGCTAATGCTTTGGAAAAATACCAAATATCAATTTTCTTAAAACCAAATTTTACTCTCAACTAGTAAGGCATTAAATTATGACTTAGTTTTTTATTTTTCTCTCTTTAGATGTTCTTTGCCTTTTTCAGTAGCTCAATACATATCTTGTCTAGGTCAGGCCCGTCATTTGGGGGGGTCAGGGGGGCCCCCCTGGCTTTTGAAAATACACTAAAAATGGTATATATATATATATATACAAATATATTGAGTACATGTTCTTTGTCCCCCCCCCCCCCCCGCAAAAAGTTGAAATGACGGCCCTGGTCTAGGTACATCCTTCGTGTAGTGAACTTGTGTGATTCATGCTCACTTTCACCTTTTATTGCAATAGGATTCTATTTTCAGTTTCACGTTTTCGCTGTCTTAGAAATTGCCCCTGACATAACCTTTTTCACAGGAAAGCATATACACCATACAAAATAAAATATAATCAGTAAATTTTAAATTTATGGGAAAAATTACAATTAACATATTTTTTTAAAATTAGTTTGATGCATACTTAGATTTACACAGATATTCGGCAAAAGGTCACAATACCGAATAGCAACTGAATATTCGTCCCATCTCTAGTTACAAGAAAAAAGCAGTGAATTAAAGCAGTGTTTCCCATGGTGGGCGATAGAAGCTACAAGTATAACATAGGATTCTATGGGTTCACTTGAGTTAAAGTGTTATGAGAGAAAAAAAAAAATTCTGAAGAAGGGGTGACAGAACAAAAAGTTTGGGAAACTATGAATTAAGTCAACAATATTTTGGATTGATAAAAAAAAGAGAGAAAAAAACCACAAAAATTTATTTTGAAAAAAAGCAACCATATTTTCTCGACAAATTTTTCACACCAGTCTATTTAATATGACACACTTTTGAGGACACTATTTGCTGCCTGGAACAGCAGCATTTTTTTTATGTTTTCAATTTTTTTATACTCAGAAGGAAATTGTTGCAAAATGGGAGGAAATTTTGGAAAAATCAACACAATTGGCGATTAAACACTCGTTATTTAGCGACATTGGCAATTTAACACTCGCTATTCTGCAAAGTTGCTAAATTAGCATTCGTAATTTGACAGACTTGCTCTTTTACTCCCGGAATGAAAAAAATTTTTAGACCAGATTAATTATTTAAATTCCGAGGATACTGAGGCAAAATTCACTATTTTGGCAATTTGGTGCAGAAAAATATGAAAATACACAATTGGAGCAGGATGGCACGCGATGTTAATTTTGGTGCAATTGGCACAGTGCGGCACAATTCGCACAGAGTTCCCACCCCCTGTGTATATCTAGTATTGTTGTAACATAGTTTCACTGTATATTGAACCATACAAATTTTCACTGACTATTTTTATCAAATTTTTCTGAACTATACTTTGGGTCTGCTAAGTTACAAGTGATCAATTTAGGTCAACAAATTAGGGATGGGATGAACAGGGCCGGCGCCAGGCATAAGGCGATGAGGTGGCATGATTACAGGGGCAGCATTTTTTGACAGATTTATTATGACGATGTTTTCACTCTTGGAAATTTTTACACATTGAAATAGTTTTGATGGGAAAGTGCAAGTGGATAAATAAGCGCAAATAAATACAATACCTTTCAGTGTTGAAATGCTCAATTCAACTCTTTGCTATTTAATGCTTAATTCATCTCAACACATATCCTTTCTTGCACTTCCAAAAAGTATCACCTATCTCTAGAGAAGCTGGTTTGTGAGAAAAAATCAGGTTCTTTCTCTTTTTTGTTAAAGATCTTTTCACTCTTTATCAACATATTTCCAAATGACTTTCCTTTCGTTAGTCGATTTCCCCAGCACAAATTTGGATTCCTTGTTCATCTCCCGACAAATGCCTTTTTCAGCCAACACCATAATAGAAGAACCTTTATTGTTGTGCTGTTTGGCTCTGAAATGTTCTGACTGCCCATTTCTGTACACCTATATCTGTTCTCTATACCAGGGTAAAGTTCCTCGCGGAACCCTTGATAGTTATAAGGCTGGTCCGTGAAACCCTTGATGATAATGAGGCTGTTTTACAGAACAAATTTTTATATATTTAATCCAAAAAAAAAAAAAAAAAAGCGTGTCCCTACTGCTGCCCCAACAAAATCAAAGCCCTGGGCAAAATTAAAGAGGGCCTAGGCAGCACCTCTTAATTTAAATATTTATTGCCATAAATCACTATGCAGGTCTTATTGTGGAATCTCCTATTCCATGCAGGACTGAGGTCCTTACATGGCCCTAAAGATACAACGTTTGGTTCAACGGAATGTCAAAAATCATACAAGAAGGTGAAATTAAGATTAAAGGACTCAAGAATGTGCTATAAATGTGGAGTCATCGCACATATAGCAAGAAACTGTAAAGAATGGAAATAGGTGATCAGCAAAACAAAATGAAGAAAACCGATCTTCAGTGTGTGGGCAATGGTGAAAATAGTACATTATACTCATCCACGATGATATCAACATCAAAGAGTGCGCAGTGGCTAATTGATACAGCTGCAACCGAACATTTTTGGAAAGACTGAACTTTTTCTTCAACCTTTCGAGAAATCTCGCACAGCGAAGCCATCATTTCAGAAGGGAGTACAAAGGTTTTTTGGGATCTGGTGACGTTAAAATTTTGATATGTGGGACAAAAAGTAATGTAGAACTTTTATAGCAAAATGTTTTGTATGCTCCCGGTATGTGTCGAAATTTGTTAGCAGGAAACTAATAGACATTGCGGGTTACAACGCTCACTTAGGTGACCGAAAAATTGATGTTTTCACAAATCAAATGGTAAATTATTTTTTAGTGCCCCTTTACCTGGAAAGTTTTAGGTCGTCAATGTAGAGGTATTTAGCATGAATACTAGGTATGAAGCTAATTTGCTTGATAGAAATTACATGATGTTATGGCACACCAGAGAGAGAGAGAGAGAGAGATTGGGACATTTAATAAAGTCAATTTTCAAAAAGTGGCTTAGTGTACAGGCTTAATAAGCTATACCCAAAAGTTGAAAACTGTGATGCATGTATGATGTCTAAAGCAAAAAAATCTAAGATTACAATCTCAATATTTGAATATTCAAATTCGAAATTCAGAAAGACACCCTGGTTGTCAAATATTAACACTAGCTGCAATCATCTTAAACATCAGATATAATTTTTTTAATAATAGGCAAACACATTGTCTTATCAGAGAATGAACTATCGGGGCTGCAAGCAATGTAGCCTACATCCTAAATTTTCGAGAAATGTCTTATTGAGAGAAACATTTATCTTACCTTTTAATTCGGAAGTGCCGTAGTAAAAACTGTCAAAATTTAGAATTTATACATTATCAGGGCTCCCACTCAAAAAATGAGAAAATGTAGGTAAACGCAGGACTAAAAAGTAGGATGGGGGAGGGTAACCTCCTTAGACAACATAATCACAGCTTAATGGAAAAAAATCCCTAAAGAAAATTTTTTTTCAAAAAAAAAATTTCAAATTAAAAAAAAAAAATTAATTTTGAATTAACTTTTTTTTTGATAGCACTATTTCAGTATAAGATTGACTCAAGCCAAAGCAAAATGATAAATGACTTTTTTACAAAATCAATTTTTGGGTAAAACAGTGTACTAGCAACCACAGATAATTCTTTGCTGTCTCTCCTCATATATACTACATTCTTTTTTTGGAGTCTTCCAAAGTGCAGAGCTTGTCAACTCTCTTCGACAAGGCACAGCAAATTTTGAAGACGTACGTTTTTTAAGAATGACGCTCCTTCGAGACCACTTTCAAAAGCACAGTGCAAAATGTGTAGATTACAAGATCCGATGTAAATAAGGCAATGTGAACCTGTTTTACTGCATTGTCCATCATTTTTTAAAGGGATTTGTTCACATTTTACTGTTCAAAAAATGCCAGTGTAATCATTTTTGACAAATGAAGCACTTCCATTTCTAGCTCTTTGTTGAGCATTGTAAATATTGCTTATGCATCTTCATGCCTTAAAAATACAGAAGACAACTGAATGCTATTGAATAGCATCAGAATCGCCAAACCTAGAATAGGCCTATGTATCCAACTGCTTTGAAATGCAAACTGTTGTTTCACCTATTTGCACCATAATTTTGAATGATGAATGTTAGTTACTGTCCAAGACCATGAAGTAATAAATACAAAATTATACAAATACAAAAACAACGGCACAACAGGCAAAACGCCCAACAAGGTGGCTGAGAATTTATTCTTTCTTTCTTATTTTTCCCATCCAGACAGAAGTTTTTAATGACTACTATACTTGTTGAACCCTCAAACTAAGCAAATGAAAAATTAATCAACCAAATGGTCAACATACCCCCCCCCCCAAATAACCTTAAAAATGATACAATTTCTGCTTTGGCAGAATCATTAATTGCATTCTCCAACATTTGTAATATTTGGCAATATATCAATGATTCCCTGCTCAATTAAAATTAATTACATAAATTTTGTCGATAGGATTTGATAAAATGTAGGAAAAGTAGGAAAAAAACCAGAAAGTAGGACAAAAGTAGGACATTTTACCAAAAAGTAGGAAAAGTAGGACTCCTGCATTATATATCTGTCTTGCAGACAGTGGCATAGCCAGGTTTTGGTCAGTGGGAGAGCAAAATTCGGAAAGGCACCATTTTTTGTTTCTGCTTTAGGCACAAACTTAAAATTATGCAGTACTCAAAAGAACTTGAAATATTTTTCAATTTAAAAATCAAATTAAATTTATTTTGTTTTCAGCTGATGTTGTTTTTCAAATTAAATTAATTACTTTTCAAATTATTAATTTATTTTAATCTTTTAATCCAAAAGGTGATTGGAAAAAAAATTTAGATCAAAATGTAAAAAATAATAGGAGAATAAAATAAAAAGAAAAATATATATTCTTTCTCTCCAAAGGTGATCCAACATATGAAAGTACAGAAAAATCTTCATGCTTCCATCATGTTACACTCTTATGGTGAGCACATATCACATATACGCTACTACTACTACTCAATCATGCAAGTACTTCCAAGACATTTCTCTTATAGCATTTCTAGCAAATTGGTGTATGCCAGAAAGTTCTTTCTTTTATTATGCGTGACCATAACGTTATCTATGTTGTCATAATTATGCATGGTTTGTGTTCGAGAAGTTTTGCCATCTGTTTTCCATTTTTTTTTTTCTTTTTTTGATCCGGTGATTTTTTATAGACATTAATTTTACTTATTTTGTATTGAATTGTGTTTTTTCTTGTATTTACATTTCTATGTCTTACCTTGCTGTAAGTGGATTGTTTTCTTTAGCTTGGTATATATTTACATAAATAAATAGTAGAAGTAAAACTAGCAGATGCCTGAAGTTTCTTGTTATGCAAATATCATGTTGAAAGCCTGACTGCTCTCTGTGGGAAAACTTTTCAAACGAAAGACTGGCTGGTATTCATACCTTAAAGTTGGAAAACCGAAAAAACTCAAGGAAACAGTTATTTTCCGGATATTATGCTGAGGTGAACTCGGAAAGAAAAGTCATCACGTCTCTGCTGGGACACGAACCCAGGCCCTCTTGCATACCGAGCAAGCCTGCTACCATCTACACTACTGGAGACATGACCCTGCCTTCCTCATTTCACGCACTGTAGCGTGAGGTGCTGAAGTAAAGGCATTAGTAGTCTCTCTTAACTTCAGGAAATGGCCCCCGGGTGGGATGGTTTAGAGATAGATGGCTTTTTTTCAGCCCGAGATATCAAGGGAACAGTTATTTTCCAGATATTATGCTGAAGTGAACTCGGAAAGAAAAGTCATCTCGGGCTGAAAAAAAAAGCCATCTATCTCTCTCTGAACCGTCCCACCTAGGGGCCATTTCCTGAAGTTAAGAGAGGCTACTAATGCCTCTACTTCAGCACCTCATGCCACAGTGCGTGAAATAAGGAAGGCAGGGTCATGTCTCCAGTGGTGTAGATGATAGCATGCTTGCCCGGTATGCAAGAGGGCCTGGGTTCGTGTCCCGGTGGAGACGTGATGACTTTTCTTTCCGAGTTCACCTCAGCATAATATCCGGAAAATAACTGTTTCCTTGATATCTCTGGCTGAAAAAAAGCCATCTATCTCTCCCGAAAAACTCACTCTAGTCAACCACCACGGTGCCACCAGAGGCGCCGACATGAAGAAAATATTGGGAGGGCTGAAAGTTGTTGGTCGTCCCATATATACGGGACTTGAGTGCATACGCAGATGAGAGAGTGTTCATTACATTGTTTTTTCAGAAATTATTAAAGGGGCTCAGCCCCCTGACAAAATTTATTGAGGTGCTCAAATGGTCTCAGCTCCTAGGTTCTGGCGCCTATGTGTACCACTGGTATGGCTCAAACCTGGATCATCGCGATATGAGTCCATCATGATGCCCACATGATTCCACAGTGCTATCACATGCTACTAGATTGCAGACGCACAAGCAAAGGGTGCCATGAATCCAAAAAGGTTTAGTAACCACTGCTTAGGAATTTCAAATTAATTCGTGTGTGCCGGAAATTATCGTATGGGTCCATAATATATTTAAGTATGTCTGAGGAGTATTATGTGTTTGAAATGCCACTGTCCATCTTCCAAATCAAAGTGTAAGTGGCAGGTGTATAAATCAATTGAAATAATTTTTATGTTTGCTGGTCAGTCAACCTTCTTTTGGAGAAATTTTTTAAAAAGGGAGTTTTGCTTGAAGTTGGAAAATTTAAGCAGGCATTGTGGACAGTTGCACATGTATATTTATTTTTAGTGAAATAAATTCATGGGGTGTGTTTTATAAAATCGGCAAAGAATGAAAATATATCGAGCGATGACTGGTACAAACTAGGACAGGGGTTCTCAAACTTTTCCCATCCGCGGCACCCCTTACCCTAATCAAAGCTTATCAGTGGGTCCCAGAGCAGTTTAACATAGAATCTCTTCGAAAAATCTTTGTCGGGCCACCGCTTCGTGGCACCCCCGACATAGGGAGTTCTGGTCTTACCCTCATTGATTGACCAGAGGGCCTTCAGGTAAGTGCTGGCAAACGTGGCATTTCTAGGTATTCTATAAATCTAGCAGTCTCCTACACATAAGGTGGTATTTCTAGGAGCTCAATCTCTACCTAAGGCACCCAAAGAAAATTCGAGACTTCTTGGAGCTTGAATTCTAGCCATTACTTCATAAGTTCAGTAATTCTTCCAAATTGGTTCCCACGCCTAATTTCTTCAGAAGGTGCCTTAATCAAAGCTCTCAGTGGCTCTTTATAACAGAACGAGCATTTGATGAATGCCATATTCTCAGAAATGAAGTAAAATATAAAAGGTATTTCTAGGACACCAATAGCGTAAGAAAAAAGTTACATCAAGAAGCGGGCAAGATTTCATCCTTTAATAAAGGCGGGAACACAGGCTGCTCTGAGCATGCTTTCAGATGAAGACCTTGAGAGCAATTTTCAAAAATGGTAATAAAAACCTTCACCCTTTCTCTTTCTTCTCTCAAATGAATTGTACAAACCTCCAATCACTGTGAAACTGCAAGAGGCACATATGTAAGTGAAGATTTTTTTTTTTTTTTTTAGTCATCATTTTATGAAGGCTAATGAAGGTAGAAAATGGAAAATTCAATTTTTTGGAGATCAAAAGTCATTTAAGAGAATAGGTGCCAATGTAGGCAAAATGTTTATTTGGGGAGCAATCGCTCTTCCTGCTCCCCCCCCACTAGCTACGCCACTGATTGCAGAATATATGGGAGAATGATTCAGATGGTGGTGTTCATGAATGAAAATTTCGAAGAAGTTCTTAACCCTCTCTAGGGAAACATCATAACAGTTCAGAGGTTCCCAGGAAGGCATATAGTGGAAGCACTGTGCGATAAGGCTACAAACATTCACCTTGTGTGCACTATTGGTACCTCTAGACCAGATGGTAACTCCAACCAGAGGGGGAAGTTTTCAAGGGAAAAAAATTACTAGATTTCTTATGGGGTGTCCCTTTTTGTTTGATGTCCTAAGCATGTTTTTTTTTCTTCATTAATACATAGCCCTGTTATTTTTTAATGACAAAGACTACTTTTTTCAAGGGTAAAGAATACAACCACCTGCATACACTCTTTTCCTTTTTGAAATAAGCTACTGCAATACCTAATAACACTAAAAATGATATTATAGGGGCTTCAAACTGAAGCTTCCTTTCACAAACAATAATAGTTTAATGGGAAAAAAATTAAATTTTAATCACAAATTTCCAAAACATCTGCTGAGAAAGAAAAGGGTTTCTTTTGGAAAAATTGCTGCCTCTGAAATTTTGTGACCCAGTGTGACCACGCCTTTTGCACTGAGTCTGAACAGTTAAGTCTGGCCCTGAGTAGGATTCTCTTTTCAGTTTCATGTTTTTCTTATTCTAGAAATTTACTCTAATAACCTCTTTGATAGAAGTGGGGAATATACAACATACAATAAAATATGATCAGTAAATTCTTAATATATGAGAAAAATTCCAATTAATATAATTTTTTAAAATTAGTTTGATGTACTTAGATTTACAGATATTCAGCCAAACTGAATATTTCCCAAAAGAGCCGAATACATATATATATTTTCCCATCTCTACAAAAAAATAACAACAAATACTTACAATTCTAATTTTAATCAGATACATTAAGGAGCCATTCAAGTGTTATGTCAACATCAGGGGACGGGGTTCAGATTCACTTATTTTTCATGAGAATGGGAAGTGGAGGGTTTGAATGAGATGATTATGCCACAAACCACCCTTTATGAAAATATTAAATATTCTTATAATGACTTCTTTACTATCCATTACCTATCTATACCACTACATTAATTAATGATCAAAATTGAAAACACAAGCTAAAAATATAGTGTGTTGAGTCTGTAATTATGTGAAAAATTAAAATGTACACACGTATATACATAGCTAAATTCATTACAGCAGTGTCAGATGGTGGGGGTCAGACTTACTATGTATATTCTCAAAGGGCAATCTCAATTAGGGACATACACAGGATCAACCTCTGGAGGGGACCCAAAAGGCTTGTGGGTGGGGCATAAGAAATTTCCCAAAGAGAAATTTGAGTTGCAATCCTTCAAATAGCATTGAAATTAACAGAAACTGATTAACCACTCCACGTACAAGCTTTCCGCAAGAAATTAGGTTTATCTCTATTTAACGAATCAATAAATCTGGTAACCTTGTTCTAACCTAACTGCATGTTAGAAAAAGGGAGAAGGGGGAAAGAAAACAATATATGAAAGGAAAAAGTATAATAGATAAGATGGATAAGAGAGTGTTTTTTGATTCCTCTTTTCATCCTCACCCTACATGTTCTTTCACTCTTACATGTATATAGTAAAAAGATACATTATATACATGGAAAAAAATCATTAACAGGAGTATAGAAAGAAAAAGCAATTTCTGTAGAGATAGGGTTACTAGAAAACTTTGTGATGGTGAAGATAGAAGAAAGAAAACGCATATATAGAGCTTCTTTGAATTTATTCCACTGATGTTTGGATGCAGTATTATGCCCATGATTGTGAAGAGGTTAATATTATGTATAGATATTTTCTTGCAATATTTTAATTTTTTTTACAAAAATATTTTTTGCATCAAAAATGAAATTTTGATCATCTTGGGGGGAAGACATAAGCCTCTTATGCCCCTTTATATATGCTTCTGATCCCAATATTCGGTAGGAGACGTGGGAGGGGCAGAGCTGACTTGACTTTGCTAAATGGGAGGGGGTTAAAAATAGCTATAACCTACTTACATAATACTTGAATGGCTCCTAAGCACCCTGTAAAAATATTGAAAAATACACAGATTTATGATGAAAACCAGATTTGGCATCTAGGCAGAGTTTCAACTTCATTGTGTCATCATAAAATGTCAAGTTAAATATGGCCTATATGTATATGTTTCAGGATGACCTAATGTTTCATGAATCCCCAATGTGTGCAATAAACCTATCAAAAAGTTTATATAACAATATACATATATACAGTGGAACCTTGATAACTCAACACATGAATAACTTGACTATCTCAGTAACTCGACATCTACTATTCCCATAGTTGGCACACTACTAAATTTAATGGAGAAAAACCCCTCTAACTCAACACATGATGACCAAATTCCACTCAACTCCAAGTTGACAATGAGTTTTACTGCAATATCACAAGTATTTTTCAGAAATTGCCCATTTGTTGATCAGTTTGAAAAATTTTACAACATAATTGTATTTCAATAAGTCTGTTTCATTATTTTTGTAATTTTTTTGTTGATTGATATGTGTAGAAGATTCTTCTCCACACGTTTAGGTAGGGTTACTTTTCATACTTCCTACTGTTCAGAGTTTGAAAACTCAACCCGTGGACTCACAAAGCCACAGACATAAAAGATTTCTGAAATTTTTGAGTGGGAGATGGTTTAGAAGGCTAGATCAACATGTTTTGAGTGAGAGGAGGAAAGCTGGACAAACACACAAATGCTTATTCACAAATAAAATATCTTCAAGCAAGCGAAATATGATTTTTCCACCTAATTTGGGATTAATCTTAATACAAAACTTTTCACAGAAAATTTGTAGATGCTGCAATATAGAATTTTTCAATTATATACAGGCACATATAAGTTACATACATAAAAGTGTTTTTTTTACCATCATTAAAGGTGAGATGAAATAAAATCTTGCATATAGAAATGTCCTCTCCACTTGTCAATACAAGATTCATCGAAAGACTGGTTATTTGTGGAGATGAAGATTACAAGGAAGAAAGGTGCCTTTCAACATATATATATATATATACGCTCCAAGGTTGAAATATTCTATCTGCTTCCACAGCTTAGATGGTAGAGCACTTGTCCGGCAAGCGAGAGACCGGGGTTCGAGTCCCCCGTGGGGACAGTGATGAATTTTCTTCCTTGTAATCTTCATCTCCACAAATAACCAGTCTTTCGATGAATCTTGTACATAAAATCTTGCTAACTGGACACCCACTCAAGTCAACATGTTTTTCAATCTCCTTGGGGTGTCGAGTTATCAAAATTCCACTGTATACATATCTGTACCTCAGAACCATACTATTGCATATCCATTTGAGTGATTTTACAGTATGAAGGGAAAACAATAGTTTATATAATTATTTTGTTAATTTCTTGGAAAGTATATTGAGACATACTATAGTCTGGTTTTTGCTACTTCATATAAAAATTATTTTAGCTAAAATACAATACTATGGCCCTAAACTACAGAATAAGAACTGCAAGAACTCAAAATTGACTAAATTGGACATACAATAGTATGGTTCTGAGGTGTATATATATATATATATATATATAAACAAATTTATAAATTCATACAAACCTCAAGCTCTTCAAAAACTTGATCAGCAAAATCAGCAGGATTTTTTTTGTATAAGACAGCTCTACTAACAGCATCGGTGAACATCTGAAATGTTGAATTTAAAAAACCTATTGCTAAATATAGTTTCTGTGCCTATATGATTTTCATTATAAAAAAGCAATCACCAATGCAAAAAAGAAAAAAGTGTGGAGCACATATTAACCACTTCCTGTAAAAGAAGCTGGCGATAAATTAGAATGATCTGTATTAGACGTATAGGCAATAAACATGGTGGCCTGGTTCACATGTTAAAAAAAAGGAAGAAAGGAAAATAAATTTAAAAAAAAGAAACAAGGGTGGGGAGGAACAGTACAGAGAGTAAATGATTAGATAAAAAAGTATTAGTGCAGTGCCTCTTGCTTTTTTGCCCTCAAGGTTTTTACTTGTTTTTTTCTTCTTGCTTTCATATACAGTATATAATAGAAGGATTGGTTCTGAGAAAGCCACATTATATGTGTGTGTGTGTGGGGGGGGGGGGGATCACTAAACACAGGAGTTATAGAAAGATGAAAAAAAACTTTTTGAAAGGAAAAAGTGCTATTCACTTGTTCTTTCATAAATCACTGATAGAGATAAATATACAGTATGCACATACAAACAATTTCTGTCTATATGTATATCACACTCGTCAAACCATACCCATTTACTTCTCATCCGATGAAAAAAGTTTCCTGTCAAAAACTGATTTGCATATCACTAATGCTGAAAAACAGAGAGAAAGCGAGAAAGGGTGTACAGTTTCTTTTTCATTGCTGTTGGTTAGTTCAAAAAATATATATGTATATATATTTGACTGCCTATTCCAAACGATTTTTATAACTCTTCATTTTTCATTATACGTTTAGTTTGCATGTTTAGCATTTTTTTTACAATACGTATACAAGCTGTGTATATATATATATTTATATATTTTTTACATGTTTTGAAATTTATTGGGGGGAGGGCTCAAATGCAGGGCCATCTTAAGAGCATCATGGGCCCCACCTGGTTAATTCTAGAAAATTTCAACCAGATCTCATTTTTATGGGGCCCTTCTTCTCTTGAGGCCCCCGGGCCATGCCTGGGTGGGCCCATGCATTAAGACGGCACTGCTCAAATGGACTCAGTCCCTAGGTTCCTGTGTCTATGTTGCCAATAGAGAATCACGGTTTGGGTTGGAAGATATGTCAAAGATGAAAAAAAAGTTGCAACTTTCCATGCTCTGCTGTATTTGCATTTTCTTCTTTGAAGTATTCTAACAGTGTGTAAATCAAAATTTATGCGTGGTAAATATTTTGACATCAGCATTGATGTCCATATTTTTATGAATAAATGATAAAAATTTGCAGTAGCACAACGATATCGTTAGGATATTGAACAGTTACGATGTCGGAACGTTGAATGAATATCGAATGTAGAAAAGAAGTTGGAAATTTTTATGTGTCCGGTATCGAATGATATAGTAAAAATATATTCACTCAATAAACTCCAAAATATCTTCTTTTTTTTCTCTAAAATAGTTTTATTCTCATTTTTACAGCATTTCGTTTTGAAGGAGAATATCTTTTATGATAATTTATCCTTTTTGAAATAATCCAAATTTCCCTATGCTGAACTATGTAGACAAATGTATGCCATTTCTACGTGGAACAATATCGGTAATGACTTCAAATGGTATCAAAATCTCTATCGGTGTGCTACTGGGGTATAGTTATACACTGGCGGAAAATAAAATCCCAACACCAAGAAGAAATTAGTTTAGAGGAATGAAATTTATGCAAAGGAATTATCTAAGTAATATTTATTTGATTAAAGTTTCAAGGTCACTGGTTAAAGTAAGCGCAAGAAGATTCATTTCAAATGTGAAATGGTGGTACATTAATAACCACTGTAGTCACCACGATTGTGCATGCAAACATCCATACATTGCACAATACAGGTGCCGTATGTCATTTTTTGGGATGGAGTTCCACGCCTGTTGCACTTGGTCAGTCAAATCAGCAACGGTTAATGCTGGTTGTGAATGGCGCTGGATTTGTCTTCCAATAATGTCCCATACGTGCTCGATGAGAGAAAGATCTGGTGATCTCTCAGGCCAAGGCAACATTTCGACACTCTGTAGAGCACGTTGGTTGACAGCAGCAGTATGAGGATGAGCGTTATTCTGCTGGAAAACACCCCCTTAAATACTGCTCATGAATGAGGAAGAGGGGAAAAGCTGAGGAGAACAGATATGGGGGAAACACACACACACACACACACAACTTTGTTCCATAGGGTTGCAATCAATTTTGCATTGAGGAAAAAAAGAGGTTGAAGAAATAGTCAGATTGAATGAATTCATTCCTTTGGTATTTGGATGCAATGTTACGTCCCTGACCGTAAAGAGGTTAAGGCAACCAATATTTTTTTTTTTTTTAATAACGTGATCCTCACGTATTCCCAAAGGATCAGTATGATCCGTCCAAGGAATTTGTTAATGTTAGTAAACATCCATGCCCGAACCGGGATTCGAACCCAGACCTGCACAGTGAGAAGCTAGTTCCCTAACCACTCGACTGCCAGGCGGCAATTTATTGAAACCTTTCCATTCATATCGAAAACACTTTCAGAAAAGTTGATTTCCTGGTTTCCTGATGTGGCCAGGGTTTCTCAAACTGTATGCCACCAACCTTTGTCAGGAGTGCCACGAAGAAGCCACCCTGACAAAGGTTTTTCGAAAAAATTCTTTGTTAGACTTGCTTTGGGAAGCCATAGATAAGCGTTGACTAGGGAAAGGGGCACCACTGGTGAAAAAAGTTAAAGAACCTCTAGCATATCAATAGCATGGGTGAAAAAAAAACTGAAATTATGGTAACCACATTGCAACAGAACAAAAAATTGTGACACACCAGCCATGCCTGAATTTTTCTTGACATTTCACCTGATCGAGTAGTAGCAGACATTTTTGGGAGTAATACAGGTGTCTTTATCTGAAGCCTCGTCTGTATTTTTTTACTCAAAATTTACTGTATTATATTTGTTGTTGGCCACTCCTCTCCCCCCCCCCCCACACACACACTTTTTTTATTGTCGACTATATTTTAGTTTGTATCAAATTTTCTCCCGCCATAATCAAAATGTGTTTTTTGTACTTTCAACTTTTATGTTTAATAGATGCTGTCAAAAAACCTAAAAGTATTTATTATAAAAGAAACCGATGTTTGTGAGAGTTAATTTTTTAAGATAAATATTTAATCAGAAGTGTTAGCATATGTGACATTTATGAATAAATTTGTTACGGCAAGGTGAAAATGTATAAATACGTATAATACATACCCTCACAACATTAGTGCCATCAGCTGCTGACACAAAATGGAAAGGTAGCCCATATTTCTTAGGCCACTGAAAATTCCTCTTTGCCATTTCATAATCAACTGTAGAAAATAAATATCATGCAATAGATCATTTATGCACTTCTTGAAACTTATGAATAATGAAGAAACATATAAACAATGCTATTGAAGACAAATAAATACAAAATAAACAACACCTAGTCATCTCCAGCTGGAGACCCATCGCTTCATTCAGGGGTACTCAGCAATAACTTGAACTTGTTATTTACCTTTGACAACAGCATTCATTAGGTAGCCGAAACATGCCAGGTGTGGTTTATTCAGTATTTGTCTTTGAAAACAATGTTGTGTTATTTCTTCATGCACTAAGCCAAAGTATTATTATTCTTCAGTTAATACATTGAATTATTTAATAATTATCATAATTCTATCCATCAACTGATGTTTAAGTGAATATTTCTTGTTCCTATTGAGCAAAGAAGGAAAAAAGTCAGTTCACACTTTTTAATTGATAGGCTTTTTGTAATTGATATTAATTATACTTTTATAATTGACATGCTTTTTGTAATTTATATCACTTTCAAAATTTATAGGCTACATCTCATATATTAATTAGTAATTGAATATTGGAGTCAATATATTGCATTTATAAGGATGAATCTTATGCTATGAACTGGTGAAGAAATGCACTAAAAGTCAGCTATGATGTCCTTGTTTGTTATGACTAGAGCCTAGGGCCGTGTTAAGAGCATCATGGGCCCCCGGGCCAAGTGATTTTTCTGAGGCCCTAAAAGGTAAATTATAGAAAATTTCAACCAAATCTCATTTTTGTGAGGCTCTTCTTCTGTTGAGGCCCCTGGGCCTTGCTCAGGTGGGCCCATGCATTAAGACGGCACTGCTAGAGCTTGAATTATATATTCAAATGCATAAGTGCATATGCGATTGCATATTTTACCACTTTTATAGTTAGTGCATATAAATGAACAAAGTGGCCAAAATTTTAGAATAAGTGAATATATTTTTAGCATTTTTTCTATTGAGGGCATTGTCCTAATGTTTGCAAGATTATTTTTTTATCTTTCCACTTTTCAAATTTAATCAATTTTTTTTACAAGAAAATATTTAGCCATTGGGTATTGTTCATTTCTGGGCATATTTTTAGGCATTTTTTTAAATGCATATTTTTGCATTTACATATATTTCATTTTTTGCATTTACATATATTTCATTTTTTGCATTTACATATATTTCATTTTTTGCACATATTTTTTACTTTTACTACGTATTTTCCTTTTCTCTTTGGTTAGACAGTACTTCAGTGCTTTTAATATACACATTTTTTTTCATTTTTTGCATATTATTTTTCTTTTTATGCATATTTATCATTTTTAGAGGAACTTCAGAATTTTTAAATACATATTTTTTCATTTCACACATTTTTTTTCAATGTATGCATAATGTATATTGAAGAATTTTTAAGGCAAATTTTTTTTACTTCACGCATATTTCAGTAGTTTTAAATGCATATTTTTATAATTTCTGTGTTTTTCGGCACTTTCAAAATGAATATTTTTTCATTTTTGCGTATATTTCTAATTTTTCGTGCCATATTTCCGCATTATCAGATGATTTTTTTTTTTTGTATATATTTTGTTTCATCTTAGTATATTTAAGTAAGATTTTTTTTATGTTTAGTCCATATTTTTCAGTATTTTTAGTGCATATTTTAGCATTTTCATTATTTCATACTGCATAGTTCACCACTTTTATAATGTATAATTCGGGCTCTAGTTATGACACCTCAGCTAACATCAATAAGTGGTAGTTTTGGCTGATTACCAGAGAAGTGTTAATAAATCATGCTTCTAACATAATTGAGAAAACATGGCCAGATATAATGACTGATACTTTTATCCCTTTTTGCTCCTTCTTTTTTTTACAGTTTCCAAAGATATTCCTAGAATTAAGCTTAGCTCGCATTCAGGAAATTTTCATATGTTGTTCTATTCATACCTAACAATGATAACATTTATTTGCTCATTGTTAAGTTTGAATCCATTGTACAATGGAAATTTAGCAGTCCTCTAAGAAGCAATGAATCCCTATTGATGTTTCTTCTTTCTTCAGTAGAAACTCTACAATCTGTCCATAAAGAAGTGGGTCCTTGTCTCAAGCTTTAAATATTGTTTTAAAGGATGGCAGAAAATAACTTCAAATACATCGGTTTTTTTTGCCCAGAGACCTCTGACAAATAACTTACATCTATCATCAATAGGCCTACATATACATATTCCGAAAAGGTGTTTTCATCTCTGTACCAAGACTCCAAAGATATCCTAGCGATTTTTATTTTTTTAGATTTGTTGCTTTTTTTTCCTTTATAATTAATTATAAATGCAGCAAGAACTTGAAACAATGATTCTCACACTCTTTTGGTTCGCAGTGCCTTCATGATTCAATTTTTTTTTCATGACACCCTTAGGCAAAACCTATCTAATATTTGCAGTGCAGTTAGATTGGTTTGGTGAAGAACAATAATTTTTGCATTCCCAAACAATTTAAATTTATGTATTGAAATAAACATCTAATATATATATATATATATATATATATATATATATATATATATATATATCATCTGGTTTGGTCATGTCATTGAATTAGTAAATTACTTGCTGGGGCATGGCATTGTGACTACTATAGTAGCAGATCAAGGCACTCCTGGGTATTGTGGCCAATCATTTGGGAACCACAACTACAAAACAATAACTTGCAAAACTTTTATGGTAACATTTTGTGATCCTGTGCACCTGTGTTCAATCTGTAGTGTGCAATGGGACTGCAAAATTTTGCAGTATTATAGACATATTTGTATTATTTTCAAATTAAGGATTACATGGAGTCAAGCAAATAATTTCTTCTAATTGCACATTAAACAAGCGTGGCTTTATCATTCTTTTTAAGCCAAGCTTCACTTAGATTTCTATTATTTAATTACCTAATGTGTGAAATAAAAACAACTTCGTGCATAATTAGTATATGATTGCATCTGATTATATTTTTCATACTTAAATGGTGTTAGACAACCTCAGTTGTAATGCAAAGTCAACTCAAGTAATAATGCATCAGAATACTAACATATGGTTATCATCATTACTTCAGAAAAACTTGTGAAAAAAAATAAAAGCTATAGAAAATTTTTGTGAAGATTATTCTTATGTTTTGGAAGTATGAAAACCTGGAAAAAATTTTAATGAAAACTTCATTATTCCAAGATGATTCTATGTACATGTTGCTATGTACATGTCGGTCAAACAATATACATCTCTAGGCAAAATTTTTGCCAAAGATGTTGTAGCTGAAATAGGTATCATATTAAGTAGCATATCAACTTCAATCAACTCTGCACCAAATTTGAAGAAAGAAGATTGCTGAGATTTTGAGTTTGTCTAATGCAGAAGTTTTTCTATATCTATAATTTAGAGGTTTCAATGCACACCCCTTCCCCCCCCCCATGTTTGCTTGATTGCCACAAAATGTTACAAGTGTGATCTAGCATTGTAGAGATTATTCATATATATATCAGCAGATAAGTTCTTTATTTGACACACTTTTTGCTTAGATTATAATGAGTTTTCCTTCCACGTGAAAGAATCGAGCATACAAGAAGTTATGCTGCATAGGTGATTTAAATCCCAGGCCTATGATGAAGTTGCTTCAATCATTCTATCACAAAATTTGCTAAAGAAAATAAATTTTCTTTAACAAATTTCTTTCCCAACTGCATTAGAAGAGTGAATAAACGAAAATGTGAGTGTTTCTCTAAAATCTTCATAGTACAGTCGACCCTGTATTCGCAGTTTCCATATTCTTGTTTTTTTTTCCTTTATTGGAAATAAGAGCCATGGCTGCTCCCAAGAGAGAAACAGTCACCTCGCGGTGGATTAACCTTTGGCCACCATGTGCACTAAAAGACAACAACCATTTCTACAGAGCCAACGGAAGAGACTATAAAAGGCAAAACAGGTAGGTGGAGAAAGGTTCAATGATATGGATATAGAAGTCGAACAGCTAATTAATAGCAATTCAGAGGTATTGACTGAGGAGGAATTAATGCAGTTGACTGCTCCTGAAACTGAAGTAGTACCAGGTGAAGATCAAGATAAAGAAGTAGAAGACTAGTTCACCGTGATTAACATAGCGGAAGGGCTTCGCACGTTCAAATTCACAATAGCTTGTTTTCATGACATCCCTCTATGGCAGCGATTCTCAACCTTTTTTGACTCGCGGAGCCCTTTCTGGTATATAATTTCTATGACGGAGCCCCAATGGCCTATTTTTAATTTATTCATCAAAGTTACTGATTTATATTTTTGTTAATTAAAAAATATTTATAATTATTTTTTCCTTGAAATTTACTTTTTTTTTGTTTTCCTCGAGTGGTTGAGGAGCCCAGAGCACCAGTTGAGAACTGCTGCTCTATGGTATGCTCTTCCCATGTATGAAAATTGGTAGAGGAAGCCTTGTCATCATATTCCAACATACTTGATGATATGAAGAAGAAATGCAAACAGAAATCACAATTTTTTTTCAGAAAACATCACCAACAATCGCTGCACTATCTTTTACACCTCTGTGTTACCCTGCTCTTCTCATGCTGTTCAATAAATAAGATATACAAGAAAAACTATGGTTCCGGTTATTCACAGATTTCCTGTATTCATGGTCATCCCCGGAATATGGGAGGGCCGACTGTATATAGAAAAATTCATTTAAGAAAAGTTTATTGCATAGAGATTTTATTACACTTATGCTTTTCATGCTATGGAAAACAACTGGCAGGGAGATGAACTAGATTTAGTATGATATCCAATTTAGTATGCCACCATTCATAGTTAGGTCTTTCTATTTGAAGGGAACTGTTGACAAATTGCATATTGTCTATTCTCAGAAAAAATGGTCAAATAATTTCAATAAGAATCAGTTATATAGATAAAAGAAGAGCACAAAAGCTTGAGTCAGCAAGATACTTGCCTGCTGTATCGAATAATGTTCAGACATGTCTCAGGTTCAATACATGATTAGCCCTTGTCAGAATCTTTTTGATGCAGAGGTACAACAGAAACAGCGAAAAAATTACTGCAGAACATGTTGCTAGTACACAAACTTTCTCACAGAGAAGTTAACACACCAATCTCTCAGCAAGACATGTGAAAAGGAAAGAGTCTTACGCTGCCATTCAGAATTGGCAATAAACTGCTAGTCCCAGTTTAATTAGCCCTTATGTGAAAAAAATGGCTACTACTACTACTACTACTAAACCAGACATGTACTTCGTCCATATTTCTCTGCAGAACTTCTAACAATATGGTACGTGTTGGAATGTGTGTGTACGTATAGTGAACCTTCTGTGAAGTTTGTTTCTGTGTGATGCTTGTTATGTGTAGTGTTGCCATCGGTAATCAATTTTTTTAAACTATGAGTTTTTTCTCAACTCATAGCGAGTGAAGTTTAATGAATGAACAATTATGCCATTGTAGGGGCCTGTTGCTGAAAAAAATGGCTGCGGTGCAACAAAAAAATTATCAATAAGATTAAAGATATAATCTACTATGACCCAAGCTTACCATCTATCTTGTTTGCAGCACATATACATGGAATTTCTGGCCTATAACTTCTCAATTCTTGGTACCACTTATCCAAATTTTTGTATGTAAGTTTTCTAGTTATATCAAACACCTACAAGGTAAGAAGAGCATACATAAGCTCCTAAGCTAATTTTATCAAAGAAAATATGATTGTATAAAATATATTCAGATTAACCTGTTCAATGTTTCTGACATAATATTACATTGGAAGTGCTATGAAAGCCTATATGCAAAGGCGTGAAGTTATTGAAAATATTTGGGGCCACAGGGGCTCAAGACCAATGTTTTGTTTAGGTGTTATTGAGATGGTAGCAAATATTGAGTGGGCTTGAGCTCATGGACCGAATACAATGCTGCTTACAACTAGGGTAATTTGTCATTATATAGTTCACTAGCAGTTTATTTGGCATATAGTTACTAATCCTATATCAATACTATTACATAGCAACCAACAACCAGCAGATTGCATTAGTCATCCACAATTGTCATTGAATGCAGGGAATATATATTTATATATGTATATTTGTATTATTGGCGAGCAGAGAGAGTCGAGACTTCTAAATGTTCGGATGTGTCCTTTCTCGACTGCAATGTATATAGTTAAGTTTAATTACGCTGATCATATTTGTTCGAACAAAATACGGGAAAATAAGCTTTGAAATACGGGACATTACCAATTATTACCAAAAGTAAGCAAAGTTCCCAACTCCAGCTAAAATCCCAGAAAAGTCACCACTTCAAATTGCACTGAATTTAAAAAAAATAGACAAGTATGTGAGACGAATATTCTTATTTGTAGTAATTATCATAATGTAATTTCTGAGTTGTAATTTTAATCGTTGATTTTGAGAATAAAAAGTCAAGTTGGTTCCGTTGGAAATACATGCAAAACTGGAACATTTTTGTAAAAAAAAAGTCGGGACAGCTAAAAAACAGCAAAAACTGGGACTGTCCCAGGAAAGACGGACGTATGGTCACCCTAAGTCTAATTAATAGTAATTTTAATAGTGGTGAATTTATATAATAAAGTCTTCTAAGTCTACATGCAAATATAGCGAATCTTTATGTTATATTTATGGTGACCTTTGTGTGAAAACGCAACAAGAAAATTTTCTTCATGGAGTCTTCCATTCCTAAGCAGCAGGAAACCTGATACTCATCCTCCACCCAAATGGATGTAGAAAAAAAAAAAGACATAAGGGACAAGCCACCCACATAGAGAAAAAGAACTTTCCCTGATTTCTTTCTCCTCTCTTATGGAACAGATCCTTCACAAGAAAAAGGAAAAGAAGAAAAAACATGGAAGCTACCAGCTGTAAAGATCCCAGCTTATGGCAGTAATGATTCCATCCTTTGGTTTCATATGGCGGAAGCTGGTTTCAAACTGGGTGTTCCAAAGCAAATTACAAATTCACCAACCAAGTATAATTAGGTTGTTTCAGTTCTGCCTCCAGAAATTGCATGCACTCTTTTGTGATGTGATTCTGAACCAGGGTTGTAAAAAACCCAGCCCAGGCGGGTTTTCTGAAAAACCTGTGTTTTTTGGCCAAAATCGAATTTCCTATTTCTATAACCTCAAAATATCTAATTTAAACATGTATGCACATCCTTTATATGTGCATCTTACATCATGTCTAAATAAACATTTTTGGTGCACATTAAGCTATGCATTTGATTAATAAAATTTACCATACAACAAGGGAATGATTACGAAGTATGAGGCTTTCATCCCCCCCCCCCAGTATGAAACCAGGCTTTCATACTGGGGGCTAACGTGGTAAGAGCTATTAGCTGAGCTAGGAGGATGTCCATGCACAGTCCTGTTCAGCATTCATACATATGTTATAAGTAAGGAAAATGTGTCTGTCCTCCGTAGTTCAAAGGTTAGAACACTTGCCCAGACAATGAAAGATTGGTGGTTCGATTCCCCACAGAGGAGTGTGAATTTTCTTTCCGAACTACATCTCCACTTGGTTATCCAAGCTTTCGTACTTTGTATGAACAATGGAGAGCGACATAGTTTCTCTCTATAAAGAGAATAATTGTTCACACGCAAATGCACCCACTGCTGCATAATTGTATCTGGACCTTGAGTTGTATGCAGAACCACATAAAGAAAATTGTTTGTGGTAAAATAAATGAATTCAGATAATGAAAATTCTGAGAAATCAAGATGGTGCCTGAATTTTTTTTTCTCCAAATTTTTCAAACCCTGCAGAAAATATATTCAAAAGTGTGCTGATCCGTCAAAAAAATAAAACCTTTAGCTATGTAACCAGAACCATAGTTTTGTTTTTAATCAAACCCAAACTTCCAGGAGCTAGTCCCATGCTTCTCTTTTCCTTGAATTCCTCACTGTTGAAGAATATCCTTGCTTCATTAAATTAAATTCAGAAATATTTTTAAAAGCACAGTAATAATTAAAAAATTATCTGGTTAAGAGGAGGAGGTAGCAGTCATTCTGAGAATTCATCTCTGAAGATGTTTCCACTTGTCCAAATTAGCCATTTTTGGGAACTTAAAACTACAGAATAACTTGAATTATCATTAAATACAAATGTCAATAATATTATTGTATATTACTATCACTTTATACAAGACAACCTGTAATGTATAGCAACAGACCTTGCAGAATGCCTTCATCTGGCTGACAATTTTAACAGGCCAATTTTCAGGGTCGGGCTTATATTATGAGCATCTTGAAAAATCAAGTTAAGGCTTATTTTCTGATTAGGTCTTATTTTAAAAACTATAGGTCTTATAGAAAAACTATACTTTTTGTTCTGTTTCACTTGAAGGTGTTCGTTGCCAATGTTCAATTCAAGAATCCCACAAAGTTTTTTTTTGTTATAAGTTAATTTTATTTTTGTCTCTCGATATTTCAGTTATGAAAGTCTGATGTACCTGTATAAAACTTAATGAAATCTCAGTTTACATACTCTGTGTGTGTGTGTGTGTGAAATCTCAGTTTACATGCTCTGTGTGCGTGTGTTCTAAGTTCATGGTTACATTTTGTTTACAGTTTCTTGTAAGATTTTAATATGTGAATCTCGTACCTAAATGCTTACATAAAAAAGTTAGTAGAATTATAAAAAAGTGTGTTTGTGATTCCAAGAAATTATTTATCATATTTTTGTTCCCAAAAAAATCTTTTAACAATAATTTAAAATATATATATTCTAAACACTGTCCTATGCAGCAGTTTTTGGAATAAATAAACTAGCCTTAAAATAAAATTTTAACCTAAAAGCAACACATTTTCTTCAAAAACAATTTTCCTTCAAAAAAACCCATTTTCCCCAAAAAACCCAGCCCAAGGGGGAAAATGGGTATCTACCCGGGGAGCAAATTTAACAACCCTGTTCTGACCCCAAACGAAGAAGATCCCTTTGAACATCTAAAAACAGAACTAATCAAAAGAAAGAGCAACAGTTCGACTGAAGAAATCAGGAAATTACTGGCAGTTGAAGAACTAGGTAACGGATGACCATCAGAGTTACTCCGTTCCATGAAACATCATGCGGAGCCACATAACATTGCAGATGAACTTTTGGAACTGTTGTTTGTGCAACGCCTTTCTTCACATGTACAATCCATTTTGGCTGCCATTGTGCCACTCTCCTTTGATGAACGAGCTGAAGTAGCCAATCATATGATAGAAGTAAACCAGTACAATGTTGAACCAATAGCCAGTAGCATTCCCTCTGCATCCTCTCAAACAGTAAGTTTCTCGGAAAACTTTTTAATTGCCAAAATTAGGAAATTATCCGATCGTATTGAAGCTCTAGACTGAAGGCCTAATTTTTGATACAGAGGCAGGAGTAATTTTAGGTATAGAAGTAGAAGCCGCAGTCAGAAAAACAATTAGTTTTGTTTCTATCACAGAAAATTTGGCCAAAATGCTTGAAAATGTGAACAACTGTGTACTTACAATAATTCAGGAAACTCCAAAAGCAAAGTGTAGAGGTGTCATTCCCTTTGCCCACAAAATCCTGTCGCCTTTTTGTCAAACATAAATTTTCTTATAGATACAAGATCGGACGTTTCGCTTATTCCGGCAAACTCTGTTGATCAAATGAAACCAGTGTTCTTCACTTTACGTGCGACAAATGTATCTAACATTAATGTATAGCGACAAAAACTTGTTACAATCTATTTGAATTTAAGAAAATTCCAATGGCCACTTTTGGTAGCAAATGTGTCCAAGCCAATAATAGGAGCAGATTTTTTTCTTTTCAATTTCGGTCTCACTCTTGATCTAAAATTAAGAACAATTTTTGATTTATTAACCAATTTATCGTCTACAGCAAAAATTCAATCAGTATCAATTCACTCAATCAAGCTGATTACAGGCGATACACAATATCATCAATTACTTAGAGAATTTCCTGAGATAACAAAACCACAACATGCAAATGTTGAAATAAAGCTTAATATTGTGCATCATATCGAAACTATCGGCTAACCAGTGTTTGCAAAACCACAGCAACTTGCACCAGATTGTTTACATGCAGCAAAAGATGAATTTCAGCAAATCATTAATTTAGGCCATATGCGCCATTAAAAAAGTCCTTACGCTTCTCCACTACATCTGGTACTGAAAAAAGATTGAACAGACTGCAGATCAGTTGGGGATTACCGTGCACCAAATGTGCAAACAGTGAAAGACAGGTATAGTGTCCCCAATATTATGGATTTCATTGCAGAACAGCATAGAAAAAAAATTATTTTCGTATGTTGACTTGATTAAAGCATATCATCAAATATCCATTTATTCAGATGATATTCATGAAACTGCCATAACTAATCCTTTTGGCCTGTATGAAAGTACAAGAATGCAATTTGGGCTATGCAATGCAGCCGCAACATTTCAACAATTCATTGATGACGTTATTTGTGATTTGCCTATGCATTTCTGGATGATATTCTGATTGCTTCAGAATCAGAGAGGAATAACATCTCAAACACCTGTGCAAACTTTTCGATAGGCTAAATCATAGTTTCCCAATCTTTTTTGTCCCATCGCCCCCATCTTCAGAAATTTTTTTCTCCCATCGCCCCCCAACGAAATTTAACCCATAGGATCCTATGTTATACCCGTAGCTTCTACCGCCCCCCTGGAACTTTCCATCGCCCCCAAGGGGGCGTTAATGCCCACATTGGGAATCACTGGGCTAAATCATTATGGTTCAAGTCTTAAAATATCGAAATGCATCTGTGTGTTTCTAACATTGATTTCTTAGGCTATAATGTTTCCGAGCAGGAAATTAAACCACTTTCAGATTGTGTTAAAGTAATGCAGGATTTTCCTCATCCAGAAACTGTAACACAATTATGCAAACTTTTAGATCTATTTAATTTCTATAGGAGATTCATGCCTAACGCAGCGAAAATATTACCTTCATTAGTTAAATTTCTTTAAGGTCAGCAAAATAAAAAAAAATCAAAACTAACCAAATCATGCAATCAAGCTGACAAACTACAGTGTAACCTTGAGGATGAAACTGCTTTTCACTATGCAAAACAAGCATTGGCTCAAGCCACTTTACTACAGCATCCAAAGCCAGGTGCACAACTTTGTATCACAGTTAATGCTGTTGGTGGCACATTAATGCAATATACTGACCATGCATGAGCACCGATAGCATTTCTTCCTCAAAACTATCAGACACCCAAAAGAAATGGTCAACTTATGATAGAGAGTTATTTGCAATCTATAACTACTATAAGAAAATTTTGATACATGTTAGAAAGCAGAAATGTTTCTATTTTTACTGATCAAAATCCATTAATTTTTGCTTTCAAACAAAAACCAGAAAAATGCTCCCCAAGACAATTCCGTCACCTTGATTTTATATCTCAGTTTTCAACTGATCCTGAAATTCAAACTTACTTAAAAGGGAATACTTCTCTAAAATTAGAATTGATACCATTTCCTCTAGCAGATACAAATATCTATTGTGACATGTCAACAGTAGTGTATATACGGGGGGATAAGCTGGGCTATAGCCCAGGGTGGAAAATTCGGAGGAGCAGCAAATTTTTGAGTATAGAAAGCGAGAAGAGAAATTTTTTTTAAAAATTCACGTTTCATAAACGTGTGGAAATGCCATGTGTCATTTCTATCATGAATAATATATAATTAATATACCATATTGCTTATTTTTATTTGTTTGTGTTCTTTCCACACAGAATGCTGTTGAAGCAAAAAATACATTATCATCTAACCTTCATATTTACAGCTATTCGCTACCTTCGCAAATAGTATTGTCACAAGTAAAGTTGGGAGGGTGAGTAAGCATCCAGCGAAGTAAGGCACTCATTTTAGATTACTGAAGGTGTTGGAAAAAAGACAGAGTTCAGCTGACGTCCCTTAAAGAAAAGGTGGGTGGTGTCTTCTTTGGAGGGCTATCTTTTAGATCAGGCATCTTCAGCCTGCTGCTTCCGAGTACCACGGTGCTCCATGAAGCACCCAGAGTGCTCAATGCTCATGTCAGATTTTGTGCCCGCGTGTACTTGATGAGCGTCTTCATTGAACGCCTTGAAAAAGTCCATTCAAGGATTAAGATCATCCTGATTTCAGACATACGTATGTCAAACTTGCTGTATAAAGGCCGCTTCTCAATATGAATGGGTCCAGACACAGGGTCAGATAATTAAGGTAAAAGATAATAGAAAGTCTGAAGACCGAAAGAAAAAGTCTGAAGAAAAATAGTTTTTAGCCTTCAAATAGTATTGCTAAAAGATATTATAATAACATACAAAGGTATTTTCTTTCAAAATTTTAATTTAAAAAAAACCAATATTTTTTTCATTAAAAAATAAATTGTTGATTGTCTGGAGGGGGGGGGGGGACAACAGCCCACATACGTCTCTGATCCCACCAATATGTGTTAGAAGGTAGGGGGCAGAGATGATGAAATTTTGCTGACAAGGGGGGAGGGGGTCAGAGTTTCGCTGATTTTTGCTGACAAGGGGGGCAAGAATGGCTAAACATTTGCTGGCATAATACTTGAACGGCCCCAAAGACAGAACATTTTCTACAACGCAGATTTTTTTAATACGAGGAGAAAAAAATAATGAGGGATTTGCTACGGTAAGATGAGTAGACAGGACAATAAAAGAATCTTCTGCAACAAAGATTCTCTTATTGGCATCAGTCGGGGCTTTGGTGGAAGTCTTTGGGCTATGGTTTACCATCTGAAGAAGCAGGCTAGAGGTAAACACAGATAGAAACAGTGTTAAGTGGCTATAAATCGAATGGATGAATTCGATTACAATACGATTTTTTTAAACTTGTTCGGGAACCGAAATGGGATGAATGTGGTCAATCCAGAACAACATCCATTTGCAGTCTCTAATTGGAATATAAAGAAATCCTGTTACAGAATGGTAAGCGGGGTCCCGAGAATTCCGTTTACTGGTCTTATAAGGACAGCTCTCTCATGTGACGTTTTCCTGAAAACAAAAAAAAGGAACAAATGTGGAGTGACACCCACATTTTTATGAATTGTTTACAGTATTACAAAACACTACATTCAGTTATAAATGCAGGATTACTAACAAGAAAAATGAAAAAAAAGCTCCTCTTCATTATACACTTTCCTGACGAAAACAAAATAAGCAAATATCAAATATAGCTATTCATTTCTGATAAGTTCACACATTTTGTATTTTGTGAGTTTTCTTTAATGATAATTTATGAACAATCACCACAATTCAATCTTAGATAATTTGTAATACTTGTATTCAATAAGGCGTAACACATACTTTTTTATACAATACATCGATAAATTGAAAAAGTTTGAGCTTGAGCTCATTTAAGAAATTAAAATAAAAAAAGGAATATTTTTATTGCATTTTAGTTTTATTTTGGGTGCAAAGCTACATGAAGTTGACTCACATCCTGGTATTAATACAGGGACAACAATTAAATCCAGTTTTTTCTGCAATCTACTATATTAGGGGGGAGGCTTCTGACCCATGGACCCTATATACGTTTTCGCCTATGGTAATTTGTAGTATAAATACCGTGAGTTATATTGGCTCTATAAAACACTTGATAATTTTTTGTCTCGTCTTAATCTTGAAAAAAAAAATGTATATAAGTTATATATATTTTGTGTAATTGGGACAAAGAAAGAGGCAAAGGGCGCTAACCTAGTGTTTCGGAAGGTACCAAACTCTTCAGTCAGCTACAGTAAACTCTTAATCGCACGACATTGCACCTTTCATAAATATTTTTGCGATTTTCGCTCACTAAACGTGGTTTGCGATAGCACATTCTATGGCAATTTTTATTCTTCCTGATGCCTAATATCCCCCTCTGAATTTTTTGCCACCTCAAGACAACATCCTGTAGATCTATTTCAGAATATGTAGCTTGCATTAAATCACTTAAAAGAATTACAATCAACAAATCTGAATAGTTTTCATTATTGTTTAAGTTTTATGCAAACACAAATTGAAACAACGAGGAAACTGGCATCATAAGTGTTCAATGCATTCATTTGTGGTGTGCCGGCACCCTCAGCAAACGTTCATGGTTCATTTTTCACTCTTTAGATGCCGTCATGCCACGATGTATTTCCATCCTCATAGTATATTTTTACTTTTTGGTACAAAGTATACAACTCGATGGCTACACATTATTGTCATTATCATCTCAACACACTGGAGCCAATGTGCGTCTGTCTCATGTTGTAGAAGCAATTCTAATGTTATAATTTAATTAAATGCCTTTAATGCAATTAAGATTAAATTTTCCTTCTGAACATCTTGGAGTCATCAACACTTCCTACAATGGTGACCTTTCCATGTGTGTGCATGTAGCAAGTTTTGACACTATACTGAGAGACTGCTAGGATGCCACAGCGTCGTCTCAACAGCAATCCTAATGCATCCATATACCATAAGCTTCAATTTTTTTCTTCATGGAACAACACTCAAACTGGACATTTACAAGAAAGCTACCTGTGATTATTCTATATTATTTTCATCATTTAGCATCATATCTTTGCTCTCAACCATGCTTCAGGCAGACGACCAAAATTTGCAAACACCACAAATCTCCCGTGCAGCAAGGGAGGGGGGGGGGAGAAGCGAATCCAACTCTGTGGTTCAGCCAAGTGAAGGCGCACAATTTGAACTCACAAACATAACTGTGGACACTACTAAATTCTATCACGTTGTTGGGGTTGCAGAGTCGGATGTTCTCGCATCGGCCAACGATCTTATTTATTAACCCACCGAGAACAAATATGAGGCTTTGAAAAAACAGCTTATTAACCTATACTCGCAAAGCGAAGTCTCATGAATTCATACGCTTTTACAAGTACTCGAATTGGATGACAAACGGTTGTTACAGCTCCTAACACACATACACTTATTAGCCGGACGTAGTGTGGGTGAACCCCTCTTTAAATCACTGTGGCTCACCAGGCTGCCAAATATAACCCAGAGTGTCTTTGCTGAGTTAAAAGATGACGTCAACCAGCTTGCAGCCATCACTGACAAAATTTGCAACCTGGCTCTTCCAGCAAATATCACTGCAATACAGGTGCCACCACAACAATTGGAACAACTTACCAAGCAAGTGAGAGAGCTAATGGTTGTCGTCCATGCTTCTCGGGGCTACGATCGCAGCCTTCTCCCTTCTGCTGAAGGAGCAGCTCAAGAAATCGATAATACAAAGAGCTGGAGAACAGTATGTGTTTTCATCATATCAACTTTGGTTCAAGAACTAAGAAATGCAACCTTCCATATACCAACCGCACCCAGCCGGAAAACTTTTTTTTTCAAACGAGAACAACTCAGGTTTATCGCCATGGGCAATTTATTACCTAGTGAGTTGTGCCAGAGTGTAAGTGTGTGTACCTAAGAGTCTGAGTGCATATCTAGTGTTGTGTCTGATTTTTCAGTGCTGCCAACAGCCGGAAAACTGGCCACAACAGTGATTGCTATATCCACAGAATTGTTTTGGCTGACCAGACTTAAAAAAAAAATACTTCATAGACACAGGTGCTGATATTTTGGAAGAACTTCATACCTCAGGCCAAAACACCAATGGACTTGCTTCTGTTTGGTGCAAACAGTACAAATATCCCAACTTTTGGTACCAAAAGACTTACCCTCGACCTGAAACTACACCATCCTTTTGCATGGACATTCATTGTTGCAGACATCCAACAACCTATTGTCAGGATCAACTTCCCTCAACACTTCAACTTACTGGTCGATGTCAAGAACATTGATGGTAATACTAACCTGTCTTCCTCTGGCAAACCATCTAGCTCACACCTGTCGTCAACCAGCATCAGTGTCCTCTTGGATGATTCTAGGTTTTATGAAGTTTTTGCACAGTATTCGGAGATAGCCAGTCTGTCTCAAGTATCCAACAAAACAGGACTTTTGACAGTATATCACCACATCAAAACCAAAGGACAACCTGTCTTTTGCAAACCTGGGCACCTGTCACCTGAGTTGCTAAAGATAGCTCAAAAATAATTCAAATTTCTAATGTCAGCAGAAATAATTTGACCATCAAAATCGCATTGGGCAAGTCTTCTGCATATAGTTTGCAAAACCAAACCTTTGCTTTGGCAAAATCATTAATTGCAATCTATTACATTTGTATTATTTGGAAATATTTTGATGTGTGTTATTCCCTTTTCATTTAAAAAAAGTTACATAAATTTGTCTGACAAGATTTGGTAAAAAAAGTAGGAAAAGTAAGATAAAACCTAGAAAGTAGGACAAAATCTGGAAAGAAAGATATTTTACCAAAAATCAGGACAAGTGGGAGCCCTGCGATATACCATCCTGACCATAAGCAGATAAAGGTTCCTTGTAGGGAGGGGCTTTTTAATCAATGGGGGCAGTCGTCCCCTCTATACCCACCTATGGTCAGGGTACGACTTAGGGGGAGTCTCAAAACTAAGATCAGTCAGTGAATATATGTTTAAATGTTGGGACCCCATAGACAAACACTGCAATTACCATAATGTTGTTTTTCCATGCTATATAAATTTACTATAGAAGGGCCCATGTAAAGTCTGGCTTGGGGGCCCACCTAGGGTTCCTAATCCAGTGACGGATTAATGCCAATTTGTGGGTGGGATTAGTTGGTTGGAAGACTCAACAAACTGGGGGCCTATTTTATTTTTTGACTCCAGAGAGCAGTCACCCTTATGGCCCCCCCATCCTGGGGCAGGGCTCCTTTGCTGGGATCTTTGGCGGGCCCCCAAGCCAGACTTTTCACAGGCCCTTCTATAGTGAATTTATAGCATGAAAAAATAAAAAGTGATGGTATTTGTCCCGGACCCAGGGCTGAAGCCCTGTCAGCCCCACCCTTGTGGGAGCCATGGTTAATGGCCCCCTAATCCATCAATGCTAGGTCCATAGGGGGCCTTCCCGGGGCAGACTTTTTTCTTGGGGCCCCCACTTGAAAGGGTTATTGTTATGCAGAATATGTGCACATTTTGTGGAGGTCCCCACTCGCAGGGTTCTAGGGCAGTGCCCCAGTTGCCCCAGCCTAGTTAAGAGACTGACAAAGATGTGGGAGCCATGCAACCAGTGACGTCTCAACACATGGGCCCACCCGGGGCCTCAAGGGAAGAGGGGCCTTACAGAAATTAGAACCTGTTGAAATTTTAAAAAATTTCTAAGGTGGGGCCTCAGAAAAATCACTTGGCCCGTGGGCCCATGATGTTCTTAAGACGGCCCTGCATGCAACAAGTATTGTGGGGCTGAGTTATGAAGAAAATGATTAAATCATAAATTTTTAAAATGAATTCATACCTGATGAACATGAAAAATTGAAAGGTTTATTCTTTCAATCCCCCCCCCCCCCCCACACAGCATAAAGTTTCTAATAATTCTGTTTTTGTTGATTTTCTGAGCGTGATTACTTCTCATTGATTCATTGATTTAACATTGCATGATTCCTCAAAGATTCCAAGAAGAATGACAAATGACCTATTCTTTGGACAGACTCTGCTGTCACAGCATTCGAGAAGTCTAAATCAGATTTGGTCAATGCTGCTGCGCTAACATATCACTCTTCCGATCATAAGCTGTCAGCCACAGTTGACACATCTGACGTTGCTCTTGGTGCTGTTCACCAATCTCACACAAATTCTGGTTTACAGCCCTTGGCCTTCTTCTCTCGCAAACTGAAGCCTGCAGAATATAACTACTCTACCTATGACAGAGCTCCTGGGTATCTATCTACTCAGCAATTCAACATTTTTGCCACTACCTGGAAGGCACAGCAACTTCATAATCTTCACAAACAACTGTCCCCTGGTGAATGAATTCCAATTCCTGCTCCCTTCGCCCATTTTGCCATTTGGACTACATTGGCCAGTTTAGCACTGACATCCAACACATTTCTGGATCCAGCAATGTAGTTGCTGACACATTGTCTTGCATCAATGAAATCAATCTCCAATGTCCTAACCACACGGAACTCGCTACAGCTCAGGCAGAAGATCAAGAGCTTCGAAACCTGATGAAGAAGACAGACTCTCAGCTGCAGTGGAAATCACTCAAACTGACACACTCTACTCCCGTTATCTGTGACACAAGCACCAGAAGTGTTCGCCCATATGTACCACATAATTTGTGCCATGATGTCTTCACATTCCTTCACAACCTGTCTCACCCAGGTATCTGTGCTTCCAAACAACTACTCCAGGAACGTTTCATCTGGCCTTCCATGCTGAAAGATGTTGCAGAGTGGACCAGGTCATGTGTTCAATGTCAAAAATGTAAAGTGAACAAACACATTCACAGTTCACTGCAGATGTTCAACCTACCCTTTGCAAGATTCGAACATGTGCACATAGACTTGGTAGGTCCACTTCCACTATCGGGCAGCTGCAGGTATCTTTTAACATGTGTTGACAGATACAACAGATGGCCAGAGGCCTACCCTATTGCAGATATATCTGATGAAACAGTTGCTCGAACATTTGTCTCGGGATGGGTTTCAAGATTCGCATCCCATCTAACATCACTACAGACCACAGCAGACCGTTTGAGTCCAACCTCTTCAGGGAACTTATAGCTCTTCTCAGTCCTCAGTGCATTAGAACAACTCTATACCATCTGGCATCCAACAGCTTAGTAGAACAGTTTTACTGTTCACTAAAACAGTCATTGATGTCCACTCCAACAAGCATTGGACCAAAACACTACCAATCGTGCTACTAGGTCTCTGATCCGCCTACATAACTTCTTCACACCACATGTGCTGAACTAGTGTATGGCACCATCCTAAGGCTACCCGGTAAACTGCTGTGCTCATTAACACCGTCCCAAACGAAGGATCCTAATAGTTGCTTCATTGAACAACTGTGCCAAACTATGGCTAATTTGCAGCCTGCAGCAACTGTAACTTGTTCTAAAGCTCAGGGTGTCTACCAAATACCAAAAGCAAAATTTCGTGACATTTTGGTGACTTTTCTGTGACCTTTTTTCATTCGCAGGGCTCCCACTCAATAAATTAGAAAAAGTAGGATGGGGGAGTTTACCCCCCCCCCCTGGACAACATAATCATGGCATAATAAAAAAAAATCCCTAGAATTTTTTTTTTTTAATTTTTTTAATTAATTTTTTCTTTCATAGCACACCATTTCAGTATCCTGTAAGATTGACTCAAGCCAAAGTAAAATGACAGAAATGACTTGGTTACAAAAAAAAGTTTTGGCCAAAACAGGGTCTTAGCAACCACAGATAATTCTTTTCTGTTCTCCTCACAATATATATATTACATTCTTTTTGGGGAGTCTTCCACAGTCCAGTCTGTCAACTCTCTTTGACAATACACAAGGAAAATTATGAAGATATGTAAGTTTTTTAAGAATGATGCTCTTTCGATACCACTTCCAAAAGCAAAATGTGTAAATTACAAGGTGTGATATAAATAAGTAGAGGTGGACCAGATGGTTTTACTGCGTTGTCCATCCCTTTTAAAAAGGATTTGTTTAAATTTTAGTGGTCAATGCCAGTGTAATCGTTTTTGAAAAATGAAGCACTTTCATTTCTAGCTCTTTACTTGAGCATTGTAAATATTGTTTGTGCCTCTGCATGCCCTAAAAATACAGAAGAAAATTGAATGCTATTAGGTATCATCGAAGTCACAAAACCTAGAATAAGTTTATGTACCCAACTGCTTTGTTATGCAAACTGTTGTTTCAGCTATACACAAAATGTGCACCATAATTTTGAACAATGAATGTTAGTTACTGTCCAAGACCATGAAGTAGTAAATACAAAAAAAAAAAATTTTTTCAACCAGGCAGACGTTTTTAATGACTACTCTCCCTCAAACTAAGCAAATGAAAAATTACTAAACCACCAAATGGTCCACATACACTCTGCCCCCCAAAAAATAACCTTAAAAACAATACAATTTCTGCTTTGGCAAAATCATTAATTGCAATCTACTACATTTGTATGTTTTGGCATTATGTTCATGATTCCTTTCTCAGTTAAAATCAATTATACAAATTTTGTTGGAAATGTAGGACAAAAGTGGGATATTTTACCAAAAAGTAGGAAAAGTAAGATGAGTGGGAGCCCTGCATTCGACAAAATGAGTCATGCTGGACTGTTTTCTTACATCAGCTGTTCCCAAACTGTGAGGAGCGACCACCTAGGGGGGTTTGGCTTAATAAAATAGAGGGTCTTAATGAAAGGGGGAACACAAGTAAATTAACAAAAAAAACCTTGAATTTTGGTTTCAAATTTTTAAAAACATTTAAATTTAAAGTTGATTACAACGCCCATAGAAACTGGACCCTAAGAGCTCAAGCCACATAAGCCTTCCCCCCCCTCAAAAGCATAAATGGATACAGGTTGTTTCCCTAACAAGATGAGGGACTAATGTCCACCTTTTGTTCTTCTGCCTATGTCAATCATTTTTTTTAATTGGGGAGGGGCAATGATGATGATCCCCTACCCATCGCTTCAACCAACTTTGAAAAATCACCTAAGTCCTCAGGTTATTATGAATATGCAATGCAATCCATTCCTTCATATGCCCTTGCGAATTGTATATACGGACGTCGGGCAACCCTATACCCCCACCCCTCATCAATGCTTTTGTCGTATCCGAGTTTCTTCACCACCTACAACAAAACTTCAAAAGCAAGCTCCATGGGTGCACCTGCGCTCATTGAAAGCGTGTCCTGCGAATGCAAAACTACTCAACACACTATTGATCGATATTAAACTGTGTGCACAATAGCAGCGTTGCGCTGCGATGCATAGCAATAGTGGGTTCAAAACAGAGCAAAAGACCTGAACGACGTTGAATGGAGCAAAGTTTGTTGAAGACAGAGCAGTTTGTTCAGTTGGTTCAATGATCTGTGCCGACTGTCGAAATCGACAGTTTGCCGTCGGAATTGACATACATCGCCAGGCAGGGATGTGCATCAGAAGAAAATGCTGTTTTAATAGAATGTGCACGAATGAGCCCATTTCTTTACTGATTGCATTAACACGTGCAGACAAAACATATTGCCGCAGGTACAATAAAAAAATTAGAAGAAAGGTTTCTTATATATGAGAGCCTGAATGAATTAATGAATGGATGTCAGAACTTTGCCACTGGACTTATCCCGTTGCCAAGATCTCTTCCAGCCCAGCTTTGTGGCAGAGTCCGGAACACTTCATTTTGTGTCAAAAAGAAAACAAATAAAAAAATAACATACAAAAATTTTTACAACATATTTTCCTGGACAATTGGGTACTGTCGCAATTACAAATTTTGTGGTGATTACAGACGAGATGGGGTTGGTAGTAGGAGAAAAGTTTCTGGGTTTCGTTAAGACTGATGAATGTATTCATATTAGGATGGAGGTATATTTTAAAAGCGATTGGGGGGGGGGCGGCATGCCATCTCATCTGTTATCTTACACTTGCCACATTATATACACAGGATAAAAAAAAAAAGAGAATCTTATTGTGAAATATAAAATATTCATTGGAGCATGTAATCTCGCTTAACACCTTATTGGTGAGCAAATGGGTTTGATAAGTTTCGGACTAGAAGCCAAGCATCAATTTTATTGAGTTGAGTTCACTTGCTCCGGTGGATTTGATTAAAATATACAAAATAGAAATATTGTGTGGGGGAATATATACAATTAGGGATCACCTGTCTCATCTTGTTTAGTCCACATACGAGAGCCGAAACCATCGTTCAAGTCCAGCCGATTTTCCAATTTGGAGGGAAGCACAGTAGAGGGCTGATCCAGCCCTGGGACTCTAAATGAGATAATTCTCATTTTTGTTTTTCACACTATAAATTCACTATACAGGGCCAGTGAAAAATTTGGCCTGAGCCCGCCAAAGATCTCAGCTTAGGGGGGGGGGGCACTACTGCTAGATGTGGGGCCACTAGACCAGTGTTTCTCAACCTTTGAAATCCCGCAGCGCAGTTGATTTCTTTTTTCTTGATTGGGAGACCTGGGTATATACAAGATTAATAGAAAATAAATGGGTAAAAATGAAGCAAATGAAGCAGTAAACCACTCACGCCCAGTTTGGCGGAGGCCAGGGTCCAGTGATTGAGGAACACTGCACTAGACCAACCAAGGACTCTTTCGAAGGATGGATTTCACATATTCCTTTTCCTATTCACATTTTTTGAAGTCCAATATTAGACGATTATTATTTGCTCTATCCTCATGTTTACATGTCCGTCTAGATCAGGCATCTTCAATCAGTTGCTCGTGAGCACCATGGTGTTCCCCAAAGAACCCAGAGTGCTCAATGTCATGTTCGATTTGGTGCTCACGAGCACTTGATCAATATTTCATTTACACCTTCTGCAAATTGCATTCAATTATTAAAATCATCCCAATCTATGCATTTGTACATCAAACATGACGTAAGAGTGCTCTTCTTTTGATGATGGGTACAGGCAGTGCTCGCGACTGGAAAAAGGTTAAAGACCCCTGGTCTAGATCGCAAGCTTGTTACCATATTCCGATGGTTCTCTTTTGTCAGCTGCCTCCCTTGAATAATTCATGGTTCATCGGCACAGCTTCCCAAGAAGTTTGACAGTGTTTTCACCATATAAAAGAACTACTTTAAAACATAGGTTTTGTGCGCACAAATCCATATTTTGAGCTCGCCACGACGCACACTTTTGGAAGCACTGTGGTACTCCTTTAAATTCGGCCTAAAAAGTTATGTCGCAACACAATTAATGGCGAACCAGTCCGAGTCGGTCTTCTCTTGAACTCTCTCGTTCTGTCGCATGCGTATACTGTACGATTTTGTCCTTCGCTATAGCTAGTCGGTAAAGATTGATGCAATCAAAATAAATAAATAAATAAAAAAAAAATTTTTTTTTTAATTTTCGCGGGGGAGGGGAGGGGGGAAATTAGTGCCCTTTCACCTGTCCCCGACAAGGATGGGGCTGACAGGGCTGCAGCCCTAAGGCCAGGGACAAAGGGACAATCACCATCATTGTTTTTTCATGCTATAAATTTATTACAGAGCCCCCCCCCAGTGAAAACTCTGGCTGGCGGACCTGCCAAAGATCCAACAGCCCTGCTCCACGATGTGGGAGGAAGATCATGTCCTTTCTACGGTAAACCAATATTGTTCCCAAGAGGACTCCCTACTACCGTGGTTTATTATAGTTCCCTCCTCCTTTTGGAAGTATCACGTGACCCTGAGAATACTGCTTTAGGGGGAATATTGCAAATGGTGAAAGGTTCAGACAAGCAAAGAAAGAAAAGTTCATTTTTGTTCATCCAGTCTAAATCTGCCCCAATGTAGGGTGGCTACATATTGGCATTGTTCTTTTCTGTTGCTACTCACCCATCCATCCCTCTGGGGCAAAAAAAAAAGAATAAATAAAACCTGAGAGAGAAGAAAGAGATATTGAATGCCACAGCTTCTCCAAAGCCTAAATTTTAGGGGGGGGGGGGAAGATCTTTAGAGAATCAAAAAAATCTGTGACCTTCACTCAAATTTTGTGACTTTTTCGGGACTTCCGTGACCTTTTTTCTTATTCTGGGACTTTGTGACTTTCCCCGTGTGTAGACACTCTGCAACTTCTACTTCACGTTTCATACATTCAGCACTATCAACCTGCACTCATGTTTTCCTCAGAGTTGACTGCCTCAAGCCTCCACTGACTCCACTCCATGATGGCCCGTATCCAGTTTTGTCTCGAACTGACTGATAAACTAATCATTCTGGATGTAAATGGCAAGAAATCAATTGTCAGCCTGAATAGAGTAAAACAATGTTTCATGGGCACTACAGAAACCAATTCCAACCATGAAAAATCCTTCGCACATTCCTGTGGAGAGCAAAAAGGACTGCAATAAAAAGTCTCAAGTCTCTACTCGCTCAGGACGAACTGTCCGATTCAACTTGAAATATCATGATTGTATTTAAGTATTGTAATTACCTTAACTTTTTTGTACCTCCAGTACACATTGGGGGAGGGTACCTGTGGTGTACGAACGCTCGATGTGCAAACGTTCACAGTTCAGTTTTCACTCCTTAGATAGCGTCGCCATACCATCCTCATATAGTATATTTTTCTTTTTTAATGGGAAGTATACAACTCAACAGCTACACATTATTATTATTATTATCTTCACAAACAGCAGTCGATGCATGTCTGTGTCTCGTGTCGCAGAGGCAATTCTATAATTATGTTACAATTTAATTAAATACCTTTAATCCAATTAAAATTAAATTTTCCTTCTGAACATTTTGGAGTCAATACTTCCTACACATTCATTCAATACATTTTTATAATTATTGAGAGTTTTTGATTTTTCGTTGAAAGTATAGTTATCCTATATTGATGATTTGAATAATTTGTAATGGTAAACTTTTTTTACCATTTCCTTGAGCTTTAATTTCTCAAATTCTACTGTAAATACATGAACTAAATTTTTTAATACTTGCCAGAATACATGCATGAGCTTGATGGTAATAGGAAGGATGTACACTACTAAACTGTTCTTGACCAGCTGTGTCCCATATATCTACCAAAAAAAAAAAAAATATATATATATATATATATATATATTAAAAAATCTTCCATTTAAATATTGCAAATGACACAAAGAAATATAAGGCAGTGAAACTCCGTTTTCAGATTTAAGCTATCGTTGCAATTCATTCTTATACATCTTGATGTTGAAATAATTCATTTGTACATTGCACAACTTTAATTACACAATGTTTTCATATCAACTTGAACTTCAAATTTTGTTTAAAATATATTCTTGTCAATCAAATTAAAATTCCTCTGTAGGTTGCATAAACACTTTACTGAGCTAATCTTTTATGAATATTGCTACTGCAAAAGCTCTAAATTTTATTGTGATTTCCAACAGTTAAGTTACATAAGTATTGAGCAGGCTGATGACCACTTTAAAGTGAGCATTAAAATTATTTGTTCATTGCTTCATTCAGATATGCAGCTAGGCAACAAATAGCTGTCCCTCTTGTCGCTCGAAATGTGCAGTAAAGCATCAGCAGACATTGGGGGTGATGATTTGCTGAACAATCTCTTCCTTCAGAGACTTCTGTCAGATGTCCAGCAAATTCTGGCGATTTCTTGTAATCTGCTAAATAAATTGGCAGAAATGGCTGATGTGACACTTGCCACAGTGTAAAACCCCACTTCAGTTCATGCGGTTTTGACTGAAACTTTACAGATGCAGACTGTTCTGAAGGACACAGTTCTTCTTACATGGAACCTCTAGAAACACGAGCTCAATCTCAATAAAGAAATCGCAGCAGATCTTGTCAACATTCAAAAAGTTGTGACAGAAACTATCGGAACTGTTGGTACCACTTTCGTTTCAAAGAAAGAGCAACCAAATAATGTGTCCAACCCTGTAGTTTCAATCAGGGAAACTAGTTGGGCGATCACTCGATGCTCTGAGTGACACCAAACTTGAGTGCTTCCATCTATAGCTGTCTGTCCAATCATCTTCTGTGAAGTTCCTCATTGATACAAATACACGTCCCTGTCATTCCTGCCATAACTGCATAATCAAGTCGTCACCCTGGAAAGTTGCAGCTTTTTACAGCAAACGAAAACTGTCATCAACATCTATGGCCAACACCTGTTTAAGTTGAGCCTGGGGTTATGAACGACATTTTACTGGCCATTCACCATTGCAGCAATTTCGCAAACTATCATTGGGGTAGATTTCTGACATCATTTTGGCCTGTTAGTTTATGTTCGCCATGGATGTCTGATTAATCCTGTAACACAACTTTGATCATTTTTGTCACACCATGGTCATTTCCTGCACATAAGGACTAATTACGCCAGGACCTACAATTTAGTGCCACTTGTGAATGGCAGACTTTTTCCTATACTCACTCAGTGGTTGGTGCGCTAACCCCCTCATTGTTAGACTCTCTGCAGTAGCAATCTTTTTCTGTGGTCATGCTGCCATTTCTGTTGTACCCCTGTGTCAGGAAAGTTTCTGACAAGGATGAACCAAGTATCGAACTCGCGACACCTCTAAACATCCTTTGGTACTTTAGGAGAGTATCTTATTGACCTGGGCTACCATGTCCCACAACTTTGATCCAAAGGTCAAATCTCAACTACACCACAAATTCAAATGAAGTTCATGGATGGAAACCTGATCTTTCACTGCCTGCTAGCAAAATATCCAACACTAACATAAACTTCCGTAGGTCCCAACACGTTCAACACAATGTGCAACACTTCACTGAGACAAAGGGGACACCAGTCTATGCAAAGCTAAGGTGATTATATAAGTATAAGGTTATAAGTATCATGGCAACAAAAATCTTTTGGTTACCAGTTTTTTAATACTTATTTAAATAAAAAGTTAAAATTAATATTGAATAAAATTAATTAAAATAATTAATTCAATATCAATCATTTGAAATTACCAATAATTTTATTGGTAATTTTATTGGTATCAAAAATGGAAATTTCATTTATAATTTTGATGAATTTTAAGAAAATTGATATTCAGCCACAGAATATTCAGTATTTGGCCAAGACATTAGCCAAATATTCGATATTCGGCCAAATCACCATTTGTCCCATCCCTATTCACCATTTTATTTAATATTTCAGAGATGGCGCTGAACTCTAATTTGCCTGGGTCCCGGGACCCAGGGTATTAAAAAACTCTGGGTCCCTTTTGAGTGAAAGAGGGTCTCTGTCAAAAAAAATTATTGTGAAAAAAAGTATGGTCCTTCCCCTTCCCCCATAATTCACTGGTATCTCTATGAATTTTTTCCAGCATGCCCCAGGTCTTTGATCACCTGCTTATATCTCTTCGTTGAGACAATGCGGCGGGTCATGTTCTGGGTAGGAGAAGGAGGTATCTCTGTGTGAATCAAATAAATAATTCATTTCTAAAAACATGTTCTAGCCAAAGGTTTATTTACTTTCGTTGTCTACTAGTAGGAAAAGCCTCTGAGAATTGAACATGTGGAATTTAGCACATGTAATAAATCTAAAACAAATATAGTCCCTCCCCCCCTTATAACGATTCCATTTAGAACTTTTTTCCACTTAGTACGACTTATTTTCGTCGTCCCAACTCTAAATAATTCTCATTAAGATTTCCTGTTTAAATTGTTTTCCTGCTTACAACGTTTTATGAGTTTTTTGAAAAACTTTATAAGCAGGATCCACTGTAATTACAAGTTAGAGGCACATATTTATATATTTCCTAATAGATTGGTTTTTTTTTAAATTCACTTTCTATTTCTTTAAAAAATCGTAGCTCTTTCAATAATATATTCTGATTTAAATTTTTAAAGCAAATGAGATTCTCTTTCTCAGTACACTCTCTCAGACACTTATCTTCAGATTCCCTATTCATATAAATCCTTGCAAAGCGATTTCCTGGTAGAATGACTATTTTTTTCCTCCCTGATGGTCCACCACTCTGATCTGTTGCCATTTAACTGCCACATATTTTCACACCTGAATATGGGAGCTATGTCAGATTTGTGTTGATGAAACTCAAGTGTGTTTGTGTGTGTGCCCAGCATTTAGCATATTTTGTGTTTAGTGGGGGGTGCCATCTATCTAGGGATGCAACTAGATACTTTCTCAAATGAGGCAAGCACACATTTTGGCACACCGTGTAATGCAGAAGAAGCAGTTATAAAGGGTAAATTCGGCACCTCCTCTAGTCCAGAGCCTGGGGGCACTATACCCACCCTAGTTGCAGTCCTGCATCTATCCTCCAAATTGGTAATGCATGGATTTGAAATTTAATGTATACATATTTGTGTTGTAGGTCTGTGTGACTTTCATGGCGACCAGAGCTTTTTTCAAAGGAATAGACAACTCAAAATTGGAAAACCTTAGAAAATCATACTTTTAGTTGATTACCACTGCGCAATCGTGGGTTCCAAACCCGGATTTTCATCAAAGGAAAAATTAGGGAGGAGGGGGTATGGGGGCTCGAGCGCCCCATCCCAAGAAAATAAAAAATATTTTTGTAGGAAATTAAAATATTTTCGAGAAATGCCGCCTGGCAGTAGAGTGGTTAGGGAACTAGCTTCTCACTGTGCAGGTCTGGGTTCGAATCCCTGTTTGGGCATGGATGTCTACTAACACTAACAAATTCCCTGGACGGATCACGCTGATCCCTTGGGAATATACTTAAAAAAAAAAAAGTCTTATACTATGTTAGTTTAAAATTCTTTTTGAGCGTTAATGATCCACAATTTCTGTGGAAGAAATCCTTCTTCCTCTCCACAAGCCGATTCTACATACACACCAGTGATTTTTATGATGCGAAATGGTGACCACCATCCTAGCAGCTGGGTGACAAAACTAGATATTCAAGGTAGACTTTTTACTGATTCATTTTTTTTTTCCTGAACAAACTCTGAAAATGTTTTACACTTTGAACAGGTGTTCCAAATACTTTAAGATTTTTCAAAAAATGTGCATTCGGAATCTTGTAAGAACAAGACGAATTTCTGCCGTATAGACGCTGTCTTTGAATGCCGACAGATAGCTGCGAAAGTACCGCAATTTCTGGTATGTAACCGGAGGGGAGAAACCCCCCCCCCCCCACGAGATGGGCAAAAGCTGCATTTCTTTTTAACAATAAAGCAATTCGATGCTGCTCTTCATCTCAGACAATGATTATCAAAATTAAAAGAGGCTACATTATACAATGAGATATCTCGCTAAAATAACCAGGGTTGTTTGGTTTAAACCACTGGTTTTAACCAAGTGGTTTTTTTCAAAAAATTAAATAAAAGTTGCCTAAATATCATTTTTTTTCCCTTGAAAAATATGATATTGGTTCATTATTAGCCAAAATGTTTCATTTTTACCACATTTTATATCCTTGGGGTACATTCTGATGGTATATCTTTAAATGACATAAGATTTTATAAGTGATTTTTTCAAAAAGTCTCATAAAAGTGGCTAGAATATGTATATATTTCTCATACGAAGTATCTTAGTCATTTAAAGTTATATATAAAAGCCAAAATTTCTCATTCTTACAACATTTTCTAACCTTTGGCTACATTCTGATGCTCTATCTTTAGCAAATTCATGAATAAGGATTGCATCACACATCTAAATGTAGTGGTGTATTATCTCACAGGGTCTCTTTTTTCCCTTCACAAAGAAGCAGCTACAGTAGTGACACCATCATGCTAGGGGCAGGTTGTCCTATAATCCAATAAAGACACCAGCTGTCCTTAAAGGACAAAGACTAGTGTACTAGTTGTTACATTATCTCACATACATTTTCATTTTCTTTCCCATAAGCAGTAGCACATCTCCTACTATATATCTCCCAGTCTTAATATTCAATAGTTGTTTTTTTTATACTTTCACACACACACACTGTTAAGCCCAGTTAATCAAGGTTCTACTGTATAGTAGTAACAGATTTAAGAAAAATAATCAGCTATATACAGGGTGATTATAATTTAAGTTTTGATTCCAAAACTATACAATAAGTACTGATCAGAATGACTTGAAAATTTGCATGGATACTCCTGAAGCAATGGAAGTTTCTTTCGCAAAAGAAAAAAGTGCAAAATGTGCAAGTAGATGATGCTGTACTTGGCCAGCAGTATAATCTATTTTGTGCAACCACATCATTTCGGCACTTCCACAGCATCAGTGTGTGGATAGAACTTCTATCAAGATGCACATTGCAAGAATTTTCAAACACACAGTAATCCATTGAGTTAAGCAAAAAATAATTAAATTGCAAAAGTTGGTTTTTGTTAAAATGTAATAAATATTTATTGATTAATTAGCATGGGAATAGTGTTAATTACATTAATAAACATTTTATTTTAGTTAATTATTGGAAGTTTGAATGATTTTTCAGAAATTTCATTGTTTTTAATGTTAATACTATTTAAACCAAAAAACCCCGGTTTTTTGTTTTTTTTCAAAAAAAACCGGTTATTTTACAAACCCTGAAAATAACCCCTCCCACCTTGGCACTGAAAACTTTTGTGCCCTTACAGTGTGAAATACTATGCATGAAAGCGCTATTCCATGGGCGTAAAAAAATGTCCGAAAACATGGACATGGTCGTCATGGGAAGTTTTACTGTATAAGAAATTTGAGAAAACTATTTGTATCATGAAAGGGGTCTCACATCTGGGAAGGGTGGCCCTGTTGCATCTGATCTATGCTGATATTCATTGCACAAGAATTTGGCAGCTCTTATCAAAACTAATTGATAAAATAAATCTACATACTTTTCAATAAAAATAATTGCACATAAATGGTGCATAAATATTCAACCTTTAAAGGTAAATACCAACACCAGGTCTTAATTACAAGTCCCTTTTGTACCGGGAGAGCATATTGTTCCGAGTAATGTCTCACACAAATCCTTGAAATGAGCAGAGGATGAAACAAAATGCAGGACATCACAGATGTATTCACAGATCAGTAATTTTTACTGTTATTCACAAACAGATATACGCTAACCAAAAAGAGCAAACAACAAATAAGATTCTCACATTGAGGCTAAAGTCCAACAACTGACTCCTCTCTTGTGATGACATCACTTTTTATAGGTATGGAAGAATTCACATTTCTCATTTGGCAACAGGACATCACCAAGTTTGTAAATTTTTAAAGGTTCGCAACAAAATGCACTATCGATTATTTACAGGTGAAATATTACGACTATTTACATAATCTTCGTAACAATATTATTTTTGTCTTTGATTTATGCGTACTTACAAAAAACTGATGTTTCATGCCAATTTCAAGAGCTCTGCAGAAAACTATAAATTCACCAAATATTTACTCATAGACATCCCCCAGTCTCCGAGTATTGTAGCTATACATTGTCTTTGTTGTGTTATCTTATACCTTTTATTGTTATATATTTATCTTTACACACAAATAGCATGATGAAAACCAGTTTGGCATCCACACACGGGAAAAAAATCTAACTGGACATCTCATTTCCATCCTTATTATCATGTATTAATGTAATCATACCTTCCTTTTTCGGCTAATTTCTGCTCAAAGAAACCTGAAATGCATTTCATTTAAAGAATTGAGAGGATTTGTAACATTCTATGGGGTCAATAAAATCATACTCAGAGATAGACATGAGATGAAACTGCATAAAGTGATTTGGATTTAATGTGGGTAAGATAGAGATGGGGGAGAGACTTCAGAAGAAAAAATAAATTCCACTTCTAGCAGCAAAATAATTTTTTCTGAAAAATTAATTCAATTATTCAATATTACACAAATTAATCTCACAGGTTAATTTATACAATACTCAATTTATTTATTTTGTGATTAATTCATAAAATCTTGATAAATCTTCATTCATCTTGATGAATGAATCTGATTAAATATTTTTTTACTTCCGAATGCCCTCAGCCAGATGATGAAGGAATTGGTGAGTGGATCTTTGCTTCTGTGTGTGAAGAGCTTGGGATGATGATAAGCTGATAACTTTTTAAATGAAACAGTCAAGATTTTCAGATGACAGAACAACATTTTCCGGTTTCTCTATAAAATTTGTTGCAGCAAGCCAAAGAAGTCTGTGTGAATATCTTCAACAAATACACCCAGTGGCCAAAAAATTAGTAACACCCTGCTACTCACCACTAATATCATGTGGGACCTCCTCTGGCTTTGATGACAGCAGATATTCTTCTAGACATGGACTCTACAAGTTGCTGAAACCATTGAGGAGGAATATAAGCCCATGCTAACGAAATGGCAGTTCTTAATTCCTTCAGATTAGAAGGTGGTGTTTCGAAGCTTTTAACAGACCTTTCAATCTTGTCCCACAAATGCTCAATTTTGTTGAGACTGTGTGACTGAGGAGGGCAATTGAAGCAATTGAAACTTTGAATTATGTTCCTCAAACCAATCTGAGGTAATTCCAGACCCGTGGGAGGGTGCATTGTCCTGCTGGAAATAGCCACCATCATCAGGAAACATTATGGGCATAAATGGGTGCATATGGTCAGCAACGATGTGGAGGTGGGTACTAGCGATGATGGATGTTTCCAATGCAAATAAGGGACCAAGAGTATACCAGGAAAATGCTCCCCAGACCATGAATCCGCCGCCACCCACTTGAACAGTTTTTTTTTTTTCTCAAACCGAGCACAACTCAGGTCTATCACCATTTATGGGCGATTTACTACCTAGTGAGTTGTGCCCGAGGTGTAACTGCGTGCGTACCTAACAGTCTGAGTGCATATGTAGTGTTGTGTTTGATTTTTCAGTGCTGCCATCTATATTTCAGAAGGGAAGTGAGTGATGTGTTATGATTGAATTACATTTGTGCTGTTTGTAGGTCTGTAGCTCTCTGTGGCAAGACTTTCTAACAGGAGATCGGCTCGCACTTGAACAGTTGTCATATGGCATGCTGGATCCATAGCTTTGTGCTGCTTGCGTCACACACGGATCCTGCCATCAATGTCATGGAAAAGAAATCTTGGCTCGTCAGACCAGACAACCTTCTTCCATTCATCAAGTGTCCAATTTCAGATTTTCTCTAGCCCACAACAGTAATTTTCTTTGGTTTTGATATGAAATCAAAGGGACTCTTGTTGGTCACTGGCTATTAAAACCAATTTGTTTTAAGATCTGTCTTGTAGAGCAAATGGATAGGCTTTGAGATGATCTTGTATTGCGCTACAATTTGTTGTATTGTAGCTCTTCTGTTGCTGCACACAATGTGTGTCAGTCGCAGGGGCAGCTTAAGTGAGGGTGCAAAGGGTATGGTGCACCCGAGTGGCAGGTTGTAAGGGGCAGCAGCCTAAGCTTTTGTTTAGATACACAAAGTTTTCAAAATTTGGAATAATGAAAATTAAAAGACACTACGTGTTCCCACTCTTTTGAGCCATACCTTGGCAACGGAAATGTTGAGAAAACTTATGGGAATAGACAGGGCTTGGGGCCGTAATACCAGAAACAGGAATGGACTCTATCACATATTGCAGGAAAGTCTGCATTTTGGTTCGGAAATGGCCTACAACATCCTGCAGCAGGGCCCCCTCCCAAGTCAGATTTTTCACAGGTTTCTTATAGTATAAAAAAAAACAAAATTGTCCCTGGCTGGAGCCCTGCCAGCCTTACCCAGTAATGTTTCAGGAACAGACGAATAAAGGCAAAGAAAAAATTTATGTTCTCACTTGTCTGGGGTCTGAAGCACCAGAAAACCCCTGTGCTTCTTTAATTTCTGCCTCGGGAAGCTTGGAGTAAATATTTTGCCATTAATAAGGTTCAACTCTATTTGAAAAAATTCAGAATAATCGAAAACTTCAATCCTAAAAGGAAAGAAAATATGAGGGTTCATAAACAAGAGCTGAATGTGGAAAAGTTGTCTGACATAATTAAGAATAGTAAAATAGTTCTGGACCAAAAAAACAGGACTGTTTCTTTAAAAGAAAGACTTATGGTCAAGAACATTTTTGATGTGAAATGTTACTGCTTTTACAGGGGGGGGGGGAGCATGGCCTGATTGTATAGGGGAATACCAACTACAACAAATACATTTAAATAACACAAGCTTGAACACATGGATGCCTATGCACGAAGAAATAACCTCGTCAGAGGGTTAAGATACGGACGAGATTGTGTTGAAACTTGCGGAGAAGATGGAAGTGACAGTAGACAAAAGCAACATCGAAGCAAGTCACCGTCTCGGAAGCAGAAAAGACAAAGGCAAAAGTCGACCAATTATAGTCCGTTTTGTCAACCGTCGGCACAAGGAGCAGATACTAACCAAGGCGAAAAAGAGGCAGTCTACAACAAAGGATCTTGGATTTCCAGGAGAAGCAACAAGGCTATATTTCGGTGAACACCTGACACCAAGGATGCAAGAGATCTACACCCTGGCAGCAAAGAACATTCACGATTGGCGCTTCCTATGGACGAAGAATGGAGCTATCTACACCCGAAAGGACGAGGAGAGCAGAGTGTTTCAGCTATGCTCTAAATACGATATAAAGGAGGTCTACGAAAGACAAGGTTTTTGAAAGATAAGTATTATTCCGAATTTTTTCTGATCTCATAGAATTTTTTTTTTCAGTTAAATTTAAAACGTAATAAAAAAATGAATAGTACAAACTCTTCGCGGTTAATTAATTGTAGAAATTTTAGCACTGAGGAAATTTATCCATTATACAACAACAAACGCTGCGAATTATCATTGTTTCATGCAAATATACGAAGCCTTTAAAAAGAACTTCGACTCATTATCTGAAATTTTTACGTGCTGCAAAACACCTTTTAAAATTGTCGCGTTAAGTGAAATCAGGGTCACTAATAAAGTAGAATGTAATTACTTGGGTATTAAAGATTTTGAACTATCAATTTCACTTAGAAAAAATAGCTCACATGGTGGCTCTGGAATGTACGTGCATAATAAGTTGAATTACAAATGCAAATCAGAAATAGTCATCGATGAATGTGAATCAATATGGATTGAAGTAAATTATAATAATTCAAAGGACAGCTTAATAATTGGATCAATTTATCGACCTCCTAGCTCTAATGTGAACAGATTTTTAGAGTCACTTGATTCTGTCTTAAACTTGCTGTCCACAAAGTCTACCGAAATATTAGTTTGTGGTGATATCAACATAAATTTATTAGCTAATAACAAAGTTTGTTCAGATTACAATAATATTTTATTGTCTTACGGACTAGAACATGTTATAACCAATGCCACTAGAAAATCATCAGCTTTGGATCATATTTTTATAAGAACAAAGAAACAAATATCTACAGTGGGCATTATAAACTCTGATATAACAGATCATCATCCGATCTTTATTTATCTTGATAATTTTAAAAATAATATTGATAGCCGTAAAGAAATCCACACTCGTTATGATCATAGCAAACTAAATTTATTATTATCTGATCCACCTTGGGTCTCCGATATATTTTCATGCAGTGATCCTAACGCTGCGTATCAAATCTTTTCTAAACATTTTGAGGATATACTGAAAGAAGCAGAAATAAAAAAAGTTAGAATTAAAAAGTACAGCATCCCCAAACAACCCTGGGTCTCTAGCTCACTTCTCAAGTCTATTAAAAACAAAGACAGGCTTTATAGTAGATTAAAATCCAATCCTTTCAACATTCAATTAAGAGAAAAATATAAAACCTATAGAAATATACTGACATCTACTTTACAAAATGCCAAAAGAAAGTATTTTGACGATCAATTTTTAAAATCTAATGGAAATATTTTAGAAACATGGAAAGTAATTAATCAAGTTTTAAATAAGAATACCAAACAATCTACTGTGATCCCGAGCCTAAAAATTTTAGGGTCTGTATCAGAATCAACTAATACTCTAGAGATTGCAGAAACACTGAATCATGCATTCTGTAATCATAACACTGATATGTCACCTGCTGTTAATAATGAAATTTTTGTAAATTATAATATAACATCTGTCGCGAATTCTTTGTTCCTGAACCCAGTTACTGCTGATGAACTAAACAGAATAATATCAAAACTTAGCTCTAAATCTTCTGTTGGTTTCGATAAGATAAGTATACGTATTGTGAGAGAAAATATAGAATTTTTTAAAATTTTTCTCTTATATCTAATAAATTTGATCTTTGAAAGCGGAATTTTTCCAGATAAGCTAAAAATTGCAAAAGTAATTCCATTATTTAAAAAGGGTGATCGAACTGATCCCCTAAACTATCGTCCCATTTCAATTTTGCCAACATTGAGTAAAATCATTGAAAAAGCGATGTACAATAGAATTTCGAATTTTCTAGAAAACAATTGCTCCATATATGAAAAACAATTTGGATTTCGTAAAAATATGTCAACTAAAACTGCACTTATATGGTTCATTGACACAGTGCGATGCGCTATAGATGATGGTAATTTCACGTACAGAATATTCTTAGACTTTAAGAAAGCATTTGATTTCGTAAACCACGAAATTTTACTAAAAAAACTCGCTCTCTATGGAATTCGTGGTGTAGCACTAAAGTTGTTTAAGAGTTACCTCTCAAACAGGAAACAATTTGTAAATATCGGAGCGTACAACTCTAGTGTCAACAACGTCACTTGCAGGGTGCCTCAGGGTTCTTGCCTCGGACCACTTTTATTTCTGATCTATGTCAATGACATCTATAAAATATTCAGAAATTGCAAAGTATTTATGTATGCAGATGACACTGCCCTTTTACATATAGGAAATCAAATTCCTCAAATCATAGATGAAATCAACTACGATATGAGCATATTAAGCACCTGGCTATCAGTGAATAAACTACAACTCAATACTTCTAAATCAGTTTGCATACTTTTCAGACCTTGGCAAAAGCCGATGGATACTGTGCCATTGCCAATAAAATTTAAACATGATGAGTTAAAGTTTGTCGATTCGGTTAAATACCTCGGAGTTTTAATTGATGAGCATCTTTCATGGACTAACCATATACTAGAAGTCAGCAAATCATTAAACTCCTATATATACATATTTTCGAAAGCAAGGCATTTCGTACCTTTTTATGTAATACACATGTTATATTTTTCACTTTTTTTCTCTAAATTAACTTATTGCTTGGAAGTATGGTCATCTGCCACTCAAACATCTCTACAACCCCTGATAATTGCTCAAAAGAAAATATTGAGGGTAATGAGCTTTGCCTCATTTAATGAGCACACGGCTCCTCTTTTTAAACTATGGCAAATTCTTCCGTTAGATAGCTTGGTAAAATATCGATTAGCTATAATAATGTATGAATCACTACATAAACTAACACATATTCCCTCTTTTCCTATCACTGCACACGGATATCCAAAAAGATTCTCCTCTAGAAACTGTATCCCGATCCCTACAGCGAGAACTAATTTCAAGAAAAATACGGTTTTCTTCCGGGGTATTCACATTTGGAATTCTCGGCCATTGAGTGTTCGAAATAAATCTTTAGCATTGTTCAAAATGACTGTATTTAACCATCTTCTGAATGAAAATCCCTTGGAATGAACAGTTCGCGCGTGCTCGTCTGTACATATGTACAAAAGCACTTGTTATCACTGATAAGAGGTTTTCTTTTCCTTCACCCCTCCCTCTCCTCTCGCCAAAAACTATTTTCTTTTTTAATCCCATCTTTGTAATGTGTTTGTAATCTTTGTAAATGTTTCTCCCTTTATACCTTCTGGTTTTTTTTTTCTTTCTTTTTTTCTAGCACCTGTTCTCCATAACCGAACTGTTGAAGGGACATTACCGGATTTTTTAATCGGCATGGGGTCTCCCATTCGTGTCCTTATCAGCACCTCTACTTTATCCATACTTTTTTTATCCCCCCCCCCCCTCCTATCAACGACCCTTGTAAAGTGACTTGCTTGGTCTTTCTTAAAAAATTAATTCTTTTTGCTGGCTCCTTCTTCTGAACTAATTATACAAACAATTATGAACTTTTCACAGAAACTCAGATAAACTCCTTTTGTTGGTGAAAGCAACTTTCCTTCTTTTTCATTAACTGTGGTTAGCAAAGTACTGCAATAGCAATGTCACATTAACAAATTAATGAATGGGAAGTCAATAAATGAAATTCAAACAAATATTACGCAATGAAAAATTAATTTATCCTGATATCAAATTTTCTATATCAAATAATAAATAATTTCGACAGGTAAATTTAAGTGAAACAATAATTCGATTTGGTTATATGGATCGTTAACATCAAGTGTAGATGCTATTTATTTTAATTGTTATTTTTGTCTAGCTTTTTCTCTGTATTATTAAAAATTTGCCATTGAATTAAAGTGAAAAAAAAACTGTGTAGAATGAAATTCTCTAATATCAGCTTTGGGTTGCCATAATTCATTTTTAATTTAATAAATAAATATATTTGCACCTATTTGGCCGATATACCTCGTTCTTTTTATCTTTCTTTCAGGTCAAAAGAAATAAGAAGATTTACGTGTATCGCAAGAGCAAAGATGTCATAGGGTCGAGAGCATTTTACTAGCTTTTAGCTACTGCTCTCTTCCCTGTCCCAGCTTTCTTCACCATATTATGAATTAACTATTTTCTACCGTGTCCATTCAAACATGTTTCTCTTTGCATTTTCTGTCAAATATTGTAAAATATGTAATTTAATTGTAAACTCTAATTTGTATAATATTATTGAAATTGACTGGGGACAAATAAATTATGTTATGTTATGTTAAACTCAATAATTACCCTAACACAGGTTCAGAGTAGGAAATACTTTTTTAATGCCCATTACTAGACAAAATGAATAATTTTCAATCAACATAAATTTTACTTCACATAATTTAGCTCGTATGAATGTGGGAAAACAGGGGAGGTGGCAAGAGTTCATATTGAGTTAATGCTTATATTTTTGGATGGACAGTGGAGAGACGGAGGGGTTGAAGGATATATATTTTAGCTTCTACTCACATACGATGGATAGGCATTGACAGACATCTTATGCCAATGATTTCTCTTCCACACAGGCAGCTTGGCGCTGTGTTGGTGAGCACCAGCAAGGTGCCAATGGCCCTTTGAAGGAAACACTCTACAACATTTTTGGTTAAACATTAATGTGCTGCTTCAGACGGGTAAAATTTGGGCTTATCCCAGAGTTCCATTGGCTAGTCCTTTCAGCCTCCCACCACGGATGTCTTTAGGTGCGGCACATGAGGTTTTGCAATTAGAGGTTTGCAATGAGGTTTTGAGTTAGAGCCATCCCTGGTCTATCGCCTGGCACCTCTTTCGTTCACAAGCAATTTCTGCCCACTATTTTACTTTCCGCTCAAAGTTTTTCGGCTTAGCTGCCATTCTTTGACAACTCAAGATACAGTTGTATGAGAAAAGCCAAGAAAGTTAGCGGCTTCAGAGATATTGGAACCGATCCCTTCTGGCACCCACAATCATGCCGCATCCCAAAGTTACTCACATCACTTGTTTTTCCCATGAACAATGCTAACTGGTGCTTCTGACCAAGAGAAAACTTTTTATCAGCAAACCTGGTTTATTACGTCAGCACATGTGCTGAATGGATAAGTTGACGTTTGAGTGAGGAGTGCTCCGGATTTTTTGGCCACTGAGTGTATAACGATTATAGTCTCATTAAGACCATTATCTCTCATTACAATTTTGATGGCATTGTTGATGTTATTTAAAGATGTTTATTAGTGTTCTTTGTTGAGTTTGATTTGAGTGTTTCATCCCCTTTTGTCTCATCCCAAAGCCGTGGGGGGGGGGGGGGACTTGGGGGTGTGGTCCCCTCATCTCTAAAATGTGAGAGAATGACTGAAAAAAGGGAAAAAGATGGGCAAATCTATTGTTCTATCACTTTGGCCCCCCCCCAAAATGAAAGTAGTCCCCCTCCGAACGAAAGTTTTGGCTACGGGCCTGTCTCATCCTAGCTTAAAATCTAACAGATTTTATCATTTTAACTGTCATGTCTTTAAATTGCAATCTCATTTTCAGATTTAAAATCATTAGAATCAAACTCCAGGTCAAATTTCACATGTTACGGTTTTCAAAATCATGTTATAGCGAAATCCTGTAAAGCAAGGGATGCATGTAAAATACTGTGCACACATACCAATCAATTGTTTTTATAGCCTTTTGAAAAATTTTAGAAACAATCATCATTGACATACCTACTATTGCAGAGTCCTCCTTCATCATCATCCAATGACGATACATTGTTACAGCATAAGTAGACGATTCCTTTTGATGACTAGATAGCTAAAGGCTAATAACACATAACAGATCAAAATCACACATGCATGTAACTGCTAAGAAGGCAGCAAAGACATTGTAATAAAATAATCTAGACAAATGTTTCTCAACCTATGGACTGTGGAGATGGCACAGGTGGCCTGCAAACAAACTCAATAATTTAATTCTAATTAAATGAAAAATTATTCAATTGTGAAACTGATATTAGTAATATTCTTTTGGATTCAAATAAAATATTTGACCTCTCATACTTTGGGCAACCATATTTCATCGAGAAAAAAGTGAGTAATTGTGATCCAAAATCCCAAAATACAGTATATCACCAAAACATAAAATTGCCAATTATTTTTGAAACTACTGAAATAAAGGACTATTGCAAATCATAGCTAGGAACAAAACTGTATTTCACAAAAAACCTCAAAACTGGATGATCACATTTCATTGAGAAAAATATATGGATAATTGCACAATTGCATTTGTGTGTGTGCAAGCCATTTCTTCTGTATAAATCTCTAATTCACATTTATTTCATAAGGTTTTTAATATTTCATTGGTCCTTGCAGTTTTATTTTCACTCTTTTTTTTACTTTGCTTGTCCAATCAATTGAATTCTATTTTTTAACTCGATGTTATGATATTTTGCACAATGTATGTTGTATGTTGAAAAATTGGTGGAACATATTGTCATTCTTTTTTGCATCTAATATAATGTTCTCCCTCCGATTCCTCAAATTTTCATTCCGCTTATTCCAATCTTGCATGCACGATATACTCAGTAGTTTTGACTATTTTTCTATTTAATTCATCAAATTTTGCAAGCAATTTTAATTTAAAAGCTATAGTACTGCTTCAGAATGAATATATGTGGGTTATCTCACGAAATTGGACAAAAAAATGGGGAAAAAATGATCAACATAAATGTCAATCAAAAAATAAAAAAAATTCTTAGAGAAAGTTCTTTTTTTTTTGCCTGCTGAGAATTAAAAGCAAAGTTTTTGTTCAAAATTAATAGTGGAAAAAAAACTCATTTAAGTTTGACCATGTTAAAAGACAGGCAAATCTGACGTGGCATTCTGCCTACTTCAGCACAAACTTGATATTTATACTCGGTACTCACATGTTCTATATTTCTATACATTTTTGTAGTTTATTTTCAGCCCAGACAAGAACTGATACTCTAAATAATTTTTCTGTCAGTTACATTTTTATTTTTTACTTATTTCTCTCTCTCTCTTTTTTGGTCAATTTTATTGGGACAACAGCTTTATAACTTATCTCTATTTTGCTACAAGCAGTCTTTAGATAAAACGTTACTGCAATTTAATGTTGCAACCAAGAAATTTGGATTTTTTTTTTACTTTTTTTTCCCCTCTTAACCAGGGCTGGCAGGTTTTTGACACATGGCAGTTTTTGACAGTTTAAACCGTGGTTTAAACTGTCACATCAAAAACCTCAAATATTGCTTTTCAATATAAAAACTCCCATTGGAAATGCACACGTTAATTGCATGTAATGTTTAAAGTGACTATGTTATACAATGAATAAATATTTAATATGATTCCAAAATAATTTTCTACTCTCTACAGAATTATTTTGGACAAAATATATGGTTTTTTCTAATAAAATATACAATTTGAATAAAGCATAGCATAAACACTGAAGGGAAAACTATGGAATGATTTGATATTCTCTGATTCAAGTTGATTCTTGACCTTCCAAAATTTCTTCAACTGCTTATACACTGGTGGAAAATAAAATCCCAACACCACGAAGAAATTACTTTTGAGGAATGAAATTTGGGCAAAGCAATTGTCTAGGTAACATATTTATTTGATTAAAGTTTCAAGGTCACAGGTTAAAGTAAGCGCGAGAAACTGCATTTCAAATGTGAAATGGTGGTACAATAATAACCACTGTAGTTGCCATGATTGTGAATGCAAGCGTGCATGCATTGAGTCATACAGGTGCTGCCGTATGTCATTAATAATGTCCCATACGTGCTCGATGGGAGGAAGATTTGGTGATCTCGCAGAGCAAGGCAACATGTCGACACTCTGTAGAGCACGTTGGGTGACAGCAGCGGTATGAGGATAAGCGTTATCCTGTTGGAAAACATCCCCTATAATACTGCTCATGAATGGCAGCACAACCGGTTCAATCACCAGTTTGACATACAAATTTTCTGTCAAGGTGATAGGAATAACGACGAGAGTGCTCCTGCTGTCATAGGAAATTGCTCCCCAGACCATGACTTGGTTCCGCACGCTCACCTCGCCTTCTTTTTACCAACATACGACCATCACTGCCACCAAGACAGAAATGACTCTCATCCGAGAACACAAGAGATCCCCACTCTGCCCTCCAATGAGCTCTAATTTGATACCACTGACATCGCAGATGGCAGTGATTTGGAGTTAGTGGAATGAACGCTACGGGCTGTCTGGCTCGGAGCTGTCCCTCAAGTAATCGATTTGTTACAGTTAGCTGTGTCACTCTGGGGACAGCAGAAGCTCTAATTTCTGTTGCAGATGCAGTAAGATGTGTCACAGCCCTGCAGCGAATACAGCAGTCTTCCCTCTCAGTAGTGGCCCATGTGTGGCTTGACCCCGGTCTTCTTGAGACAGTGCCTTCCCGTGACCACTGCTACCAATAATTATGCACAGTGCCCTGTCATAATTATTGGTAGATAATACATGCGTGTATAATGTCATAATTATTGGTAGGTTGATACATCCCTGCCAAGTCTTTCCGCAATATCACGGAAAGAAAATCCACCTTCTAGTAGCCCTATTACACGGCCTCGTTCAAACTCAGTAAGCTGATGATACTGCCTTTTTCGTCTCCTTAAAGACATTCTTGACTCAAACGTAGCTCACAAAGTCCAATCCAGACGATAAATAATGCTCACGAAGTTTACATTGCATATTTAAAGCAAACGTGGATTGCATGATCATAGTGGCGCAACTAGCGCCACTCTTATTTGTCTAGTGCGAAATCTGAATGAGCATCATCTTTTAGATGTGAAAACACGCCTTCCAAATTTCGTTTATCTAGCATAACTTCTTGGTGTTGGAATTTCATTTTTTGCCAGTGTATATGTGCTTTGATATAAACCATCTGCTGTACTCTTTTTACAACAGATAAATGTTTAAAAAAGTTTATTGCATCATATATGTAATATTGATTTCTGTTATTATTAAATTATCTAGATAATCAGTGAGATACTCTTATTGTGCATAACATTGAAATATATCTAGCGATCAAAATACTAAATTGTAGAATTAAAATGTCATTTAATTTGACAATGTAGCTTGTATATGAAGCTGAAGAAAAACTCCCGTAACTTATTCTTAGTCAAACTTATTCTTACTTCTACACTATGATATGGTATATTTACTAGCATTTATAATGCAATGGTTTTCCAATTGAAGCTGTATTTAATTTTAAATGTGCAAAACAAATGCTTTGGGTATCAAGTCTTATCAGCTCCGCTTTGGTTGAAAATACTCTTTAAAACTCTGTGAATTTATACACCCTGAGCTAAGAAATTTTTAGATGAAAATAAATGGTTAGTGTATTAACAGATTCTGTGTAAGAATTTTTACATGAAATAAAATTTTGGGCAGATCAGAAAATTTCAAATATCAAAATAGATTTTCAGTAATTATATAATTCAGAATATAAAAAAGTTTCTTTAATCTACATAAACGTGTTTTTTATTTAGCATATCTATCAGGTTAAAAAAACTATTTGACAGCATTGACAATAAGTTTTTTACTGTTTAATACTGATTTATAGTTTCTGAAGTCTAAAACCTAACTCTGTGATGCCCCTATCATGCATATTTTGAATAAGCAACTTAACAAATTGAACACAGGTAATCAGTAGCTTAGATAAAATGAACCACAAAACTATATTTTATATATTCTAGACTCTTATGTTGAAAAATTCAAAATTGGAAATTATAATTAATATTTTGTTTTAATTATTGTAATAAATTAATGTTAAAAAATAAAACATTGTACTATACAAAAAAGTAAATTTTTCATCATGTTATATACCTATTACATTCAAAGCATTATCAAAAAGCATTCATTTAGGTTTTTGACGGGATCGACAGTTTTTGACAATTTAAATCAGCTTTTGATGGCTGTCATGTCAAAAACCCAACCCTGTTTTAACCAGGGTTGGCAGGTTTTTGACACACGGCAGTTTTTGATGGTTTAAACTGTCACATCAAAAACCTCCGTCAAAAACTGTCAAAAACCTCAAATTTTGTTTTTCAATATAAAAATTCCCATTGGAAATACAAACGTTAATTGCATGTAATGTTTAAAGTGACTGTTATACAAAGAATAAATATTTAATATGATTGTAAAATAATTTTCTACTCTCTACAGAATTATTTTAAACAATATATATATTTATATATATATTTCTTATAAAATATACAATTTGAATATAGCATAAACACTGAAGGGAAAACTATGAAATGATTTGGCATGCTCTGATTCAAGATGATTCTTGACCTTCCAAAATTTCTTCATGTATGCATTGATGTGAACCATCTGCTGTACTCTTTTAACAACAGATAAGTGTTTAAAAAAGTTTATCACATCATATATGTAACGTTGATTTCTGTTATTATTCAATTATCTAGATAATCACTGATCCTTAAAACGATACTGTTATTGTGCATAACATTGAAATATATCTAGCGACCAAAATACTAAATTGTAGGACTAAAATGTCATTTAATTTGGCAATGCTAGCTTGTATATTATGTTTAAGAAACTCCTGTAACTTATCCTTAGTCAAACTTAATTATTCTTACTTTTGCACTATGATATTTACTACCATTCATAATGCAATGGTTTTCCGATTGAAGCTGTATTTATATTTAAATGTGCAAAACAAATGCTTTGGGTATCAAGTCCTGTCCGTTCTGCTTTGGTTGAAAAAACTCTTTAAAACTATGTAAATTTATACACCCTGAGCTAAGAAATTTTTAGGTAAAAATAAATGAGTTTAATTAGTGTATTAATAGATGCTGTGTGAGAATTTTTATATGGAATAAAATTTTTGGCAGATCAGAAAATTTAAAATTAGATTGTTTTTCTCAGTAATTATAATTCCAAATATAAAACCCTTTAATCTACATAAAAGTAAGTCTTTCATTATTTAACTTATCTATCAGGTTACAAAAAGTATTTGACACCATTGACAATAAGTTTTTGACAGTTTTAATACTGATTTAGTTTCTGAAGTCTAAAACCTAACTCTGATGCCCTATCATACATATTTTGAATAAGTAGCTCTATTCCACTTAGCAAATTGAACACAGGTAATCAGTAGCTTAGATAAAATGAACCACAAAATTATATTTTATATGTTCTAGACTCTTATGTTGAAAAACTCAAAATTGCAAATTATAATTAATATTTTGTTTTAATTATTGTAATAAATTAATGATTAAAAATAAAACATTGTAATATGCAAAAAAGTAAGTTTTTCATCATGTTATATACCTATTGTGTTCAAAACATCAAAAAGCATTCATTTAGGTTTTTGTGTGTGTGTATGTGAGAGAGATGGTTTTTGACAGTTTAAACCAGTTTTTGATGCTTGTCATGTCAAAAACCCAACCCTGCTCTTAACTCATGATCAAAACTTCCTTCTGGTTAGCTAATGCCAGGAGAAAGACATTTTTGCATGTTTTGCAACACTGATCAAAAACTAAGCATGTTGAAAACATGTGTTTTTCAAAAGTAATAGATATCTCTAAACTTAAATACATGGTAAAGTGAAAGTATAATTTTCAATATTATAAATTTCTCACAAAAAAAAAAAAAAAAAAAAATAGCCAGGAGAAGGACATTTAATGAAAACACTCACCTCTTTTTACTGAAAATAAGCCTAATTTATGAATTAATTTACAATCCTAATTGATTTAAACAGAGGTTCAAGTGATGGCTACATTCTCCTTAACCTTTTCAACACAATATTAGATAGGCGGCAACTGGTGCTGTAGGACTTGAACCAATGTTTTCCCAATGTCATAAATGGTGAAAAAAAAAAGCTAGCGAAAATTCTCATTCGACTATAAACAATTGATAAAAAATATTTAAAATTATAAAAAAGATGAAATATGAGAAAGTTTACCGATCCTCTCTCCAAAAATATATATTATTGAAAAACAATAATATATTTTTGTTTTAAGACAGAAAGTTATCATTTTAAAATTTGAAAAATTTGCTAGGGACAGCCAGGAGAAAGACATTTCCTTACAAAATAAAAATTTGTTCAAACAAATTTAAAAAATCTATTGATGATAAAATTATAAAGAGTGGCAACTTGTTAGAAACAGGAATATAAATAGAATGTGACAAAAAAAAATAATTCTGTGTCAAATATATTAAACGTAAACTGCTGGAGACACAATTTAGATCAATTTCATGAGAATCACCCACATACGCTTAGTGCAGAGTTTCCCAATCTTTTAACTTGAGCCCTTAAAAGAATAAATTTGTATAGTAAAGCCCCCCAGGCCCATCATTTAAGGGAGTTGCCCTCCCCCCCGGCTTTAGAAACTACACTAGAAATTCTATATATATACATTGAGTACATGTTCTTTGCCCCCCGGAAAAAGTTGAAATGACGCTCCCCAGGCCACTTTTTTTTTAATTATTCATTTTTACTAAATTTACTGTAAAATTTTATTTTCCTAAAATGATCATGGAGCCCCTGGGAAGTGCACATGCATCCCTATCCTCTGGAGCACAGGTCGGGAATAACAATGCTAATGGGTTCAGTGTATCTGGCACTTCTGATAAATCAAGATTACTATTGCAAAAGCAAACACAAAGCTTTAACTATCTGAACACAGTTAATAAAAACAGGAAGGACCCTGAGATACAGAAAACAAACAAGCAATAAAATCAACCAATTCAATTAATCCTTGTCTTAGTAGAATTAAAATTCCTAGGATTTTCATTCTACTAAGACATCAGATCTTAGTAGACATCTTCCTTGGATTTATTTGATTTATTAGATTTTATTAGATGATCTTATAGATTTTATTAGATGATCTTATAGATTTTATTAGATGATCTTATAGATTTTATTAGATGATCTTATAGATTTTATTAGATGATCTTATAGATTTTATTAGATGATCTTATAGATTTTATTAGATTTATTCTTATAGATTTTATTAGATTTATTCTTATAGATTTTATTAGATTTATTCAAGAATTACCGGGAATCTGTAACTCGCAGTTCCTAGCATGCAGCAAATATATAGAAGTTTTCCCGGCTGTTGGCCTTTTTTTATGACATGCCTACTAATGTAACAAATATGTTAACTGCAATTTTTAATTCGTAAGTCATAAAATTTGATGAAGTTATGATAATGAAAATAAATGCAGCGAAATCTCGCTACAATGACACTTGATATAATGATAAATCTCGCTACAATGACACTTGATATAATGATAAATCTCGCTACAATGACACTTGATATAATGATAAATCTCGCTACAATGACACTTGATATAATGATAAATCTCTCCACAATGATGCTTTTTCACCATGGCCCCCACATCCTGAAGCAGAGCCCCCAAACCAGATTTTCACGGGCCCCTTCATCATTAATTCATATCATGAAAAAACAAAAATGATGAGAATCGTCTCGGGCCCTGTCAGCCTCACCTTTGTGGGGGCCATGTTTTCCACATCTTGTTTGGAATTGCCTACAATGTTAAACTCCTCCCAATAAAACCATATCTTATATTACAGTCAAATTCTGTTATAATGAACTCCAAGAGACTGGAGAAATTACTTCGTTATAACGAAATTTCGTTATAAAGGAATTCTCTGTTTTTCCATTGTTCCTATGTAAACTTATCTGGGGGATTACAAAAGTGTTCATTAAAATGAGATTTTTGCTATAACGGTGTAACAGGTTAAAACAGGATTCGACTGTAATACAAATCTCTCTTTACAACAATATTTTCTTGAGAATTTTTGAAACTGCTACAACGATATTTTCAATGATTCAATCTAGCTCAAAATATACAATATATTTTTAAATTCCTCACTAGTTTTTGTTCTTTCGAGAATTTTTAATAACATCAGTATTTTACACCATCTACCCGCCAAAAATGATAATGAAGTTGCTGTGAAGCTATTTTCTGTGTAGAACATAAAAGTATAGTACGGTAAATTACTTTTCAGGATAAAACGGCTAACAAAATTTGATTCATCAACTAATTGGAATTTTTTTAATGGAAATGAATGGGTATAAATGCAGTTTATTGTGGTACTAACAAAGCCAATTCAGAGAAGATGCCAATAACAGCATGAATTTGGCAACACCTGATGATAATGAGACCTCTCAATATAAAAATATTTTTTCTTGGTCCACAGAGTATAGTGATATCAAAATCAAAGTACACTGTAGTTAAAATTTTTTTTGAGTAAATAATTAAAAGAAAAAGCATTATTCAGTGGAACTCATTTAATGAATGAGACAGAATCAAGAGTTTTATACTTAAATCAGGGTTCTACTGTCTAAGGTTTGATAAAAAATTTCACAGAATCTTACTACCAGTCAAAGTAAAGTAAAACTAATTAATGAGAATGCAGAAAAAGTGATCAAGAATCTTTTATGATTAGTATGCTTTCAATATATTGGCAAATCAAGGATGCACGCAACGACATGATCAGGTTTGAAAAAAAATATTTCAAATGTCAGCAGTGAGTAATGATAGAAAATTTTTATTGCTCACTCAGTCCTTTTCAAAATAAAAATTTTTTTTGAAAAACCATTTCAGAGAATCAATTACCTGCGGAGAGCCAAAATCAATTTTGTGTGGAGAATCTTGTTTACATTCACTAATATCAGAACAAAATTATCAAAAACCTGATTATAATGTAGGTATAAAAGGAATATTCTACAATTTATTTATCACGTGAAAGAGAGAAAAAAACTGAAATTTGTAAATTTGTTTTCTGTTATAATGAAAATATTTCCTGTGATTGTGAGCTGTTGTTGTCAGAAAGTTTTACTATATTTAAAAATTTATATGAACAGTTCAAAGAATTTAGATGACTAATCGACATGCATAAATAGGCAAGCAGAGATGACAGTAGGAATAATTTGAACTGTGGGATTTCTAAACACATCATTCAATTCTGATTTTAGTGAACAGAAAAAAAATGATATTTTCAATTTATTCTATTATTTATGCTTTGCTTGAGTAGTTTTCAAAATTCTGGGCAACTAGTAATTTAATAGGTTTAGAGATAATAAAGTTTTCCTACCTATAAGTCAATTTTATTTCAAAACACATAAATAAAAAGGATACAAGCTATTTACCAAAAATCTTTCCACCAACCTATAAAAAGATTGTACAACTATTTATTTTTTTATCTGATGATAACTGACATCTGTATACAGAGTGCATAGCTAACAACTAGCACTGCAATTTACTGGTGAACCATTGATTCTAGAAGCATACTTCCAATTAGAAAAAGTATTCAAATAAGGTGTGGACCACAGATATGTCATTCATATTACAAGGGGTTGTATAGTTATTGAAGTAAAAAATTAACTTTTTATACGGACACCCTGTGTTTTAAAAACCCAATTAGAAAGTTGTTGCCCTGTCTCTTTTGAGGACAACAAAAGAAACTCCTCGTTTCTAAGTGCAATATTCACTGAAATATTTGAATTCAAGGGGCGCGGTAACCCAGGTCGATAAGATACTCGCCTAAAGTACCAAAGGATGTTTAGAGGTGCGCGAGTTCGATACCCGGTTCGTCCTTGTCAGAAAACTTTCCTGACACAGGGGTACAACAGAAAACGGCGACATGACCACAGAAAAAATTGCTACCGCAGCAAGTCCCCCATCGAGGGGTTAGCGCACCAACCTCTTGATGAATATAAAAAACAAGCCTGTCATTCGGAGTCGGCAAAAAATTGTAAGTCCCGGTCTAATTAGCCCTCGCGTGCAGAAAATAACTGTGGTGCGACAAAAACGATCAATGATCAGTTTGAATTCAAAAATCAGATAAAAGTTGAAAAAAAAAAAACAGAATAAATGAGAGAAAAAAAATTTTCTGTTAGTTTATGCTGTTTTTTTCCCAACTTTTCTCCAATTTTTAAACTGAAATATTTCAGTGAATATTGCACTTAGAAACATGTATTTTTTGTTGTTGGCCTCAGCAGACAGCTCAAAACATTTGAACTGAGTTTTTGAGCACAGTGTTCATATAAAAAGTTAATATTTTTATTTTAGTAACTATACACCCCCCCCCCCCCCGCAATATTATGAATGGTGTATTTGAGGTCACATGTTATTTGGCTGCCTTTTTCAATTGAAAGTGTGCCTTCAGGATCAATGGTTCGCCAGTAAATTGTGGTGCAAAAGCTATTAGCTATGTACCCTGCATATACCAAAAAAAGAAAAAGCCTAGTAAAATCTCTGCTTAAGGAGAGGGTTGTGGCTACTGCCATTGACCCCTCTGAAAAGAATTTTAGAGGGGGGACAACTGCATTTCCGAAAAGGGGGTGATGAATCTTATGCATGCTATTAAAAAAAAGCCTATTAGTCATTTTTTAACATTTTGGAAGGGACCAGACCCCAACTCCTGGTTCTCTTCCCTCTCTCTATGGAGTTTTGGGGGGAATCTTGCATATGCCAGTGTGGGTAGACACCAGAATAACTATCCTATTCAAGTTTTAACATGGTTGTGGTATGAGTAAATAAATACGTAAAACAGCCAGTGGTAGATGAAAAATGCAACAACCAAGAATGATATTAATATAAACTATTAAAATAACAAAGAGATAAATTAATTGCACAAAGTCAATAAAGTAACAGTCAAATTATATCCTTTCTCAACTGTACCATCTAAATTTAAATCCCTCTCTTTTAAGAGCTGCAACCCTAAATACACATCTACTTAACCCCTTAATGATCATGAACAACATTCCAGCTCTCCCTGTTTTTTGCCTCTTTTCTCATCATCGATAAGCTTCATAGTAACCCGGTGAACAGAAGTTTTTTTTCACCCTTTCCATTATTTCTATATTCCTGTTTAGTGAGTGATTTTTACCCCATGTATATTTGGATACATATAATGTACCTTTCTACAATACATTTATAAAAGAGAAAGAGAACAAACAGGGGAGGGTGAGAAAGAGAGGGTTTTTTCCCTTTCTATTTCCAGCATGTGAACAAAGAAACTAGTTTTATTGCTAATACTTCAAATACAGAACATCCAAATTTGTTGCCAAAAGCCTATACATGAAGGGGTTAAAAGGAATTCAAAATAGTTGCATGAATGTTTTATTTGATTGAAAAATATATTCACAAGCATCTGTCAAGATTTTTTTGTAGAACTGTTTTTGTGAGAATTTTTGTTATTTTTGTAAAAATGGTCAATAGTTTTGTGAAAGTAATTTTGTTGAAAGTGAAACTAGTTAATTTATCATAAAAGAAATGAAATGTCAAATTCATGGTTTCATTGATTTGCATTTTGTTAAGGGTCCGGAAAATGTACTGAAATTTTGGCTGGACAGACTCCCAATTTACATAGGCATAAACTTGTATCCAGCTCATAAGTCTGAGCCTCCCCATAACACTTGCATTAATCTTCATACCTGTAGAACGGTGATTCCCACCCGGGGTGCGAGATGGAAAAAATTTGCATGTTGACTGATTATTCAGGAAAATCAAAAATGATGATAAAAATTTAATTTTTCATATCCTAAAAAAATATGAATCATAACAATATTTTGACGCCTCATCTTCTGACTTCTGCTTGCAGAAATGTGTCACACAAATTTTGCGTTGTAAAAGTTTCTTTTCCAATTAGCGATCGTACTTGTTTTCCTTTTCGGTTGAGAAAAAATGTCATAATTTACCCTAATTATTTTGTGGTTTGTTTACATTGAAGCCAGTGCCGTCTTAACGCATAAGGCCAACCGGGCACAGCCCGGGAGCCTCAGAAAAACGAGAGGTAGTTGAGTTTTTCGGGAGTTTTCCTGATAGGGGGCCTCAGAAAAATCATTTGGCCCGGGGGCCCATGATGCTCTTAAGATGGCTCTGATTGAAACCTCATGTTATTAGAATGTTGTGTTTAGATTTGATACTGTTGGAACACACATGACTCAGGAAAAATGCCAAAAAATTCAGTCAAGTGTCAAAGAAACATTAATTTTTAGTTGTTGCGGCTGGAATTGATAAGTGAAGAACTATTCAATGTGAATCTTTTTTTTTTTCAAATCTAAAAAAAAATGTTTAAAAATAGTAAGATTTTTTTCAATTAATTTTAAAGAAATGAAGCCAAAATTAAATATTAGCCATAGCCGAAAAGACATTAAACAATAAGTAAAAGAGAATTCATAGAAATTAATTATCGGATAATTAAAGTAATCAATTACAGGAAAAACAAACTTGAATTTTCTAACATATAAAAAACGTATTATCCAAGGGGGTGCGGGAAGGTAAGTTGCTTAAAACAACTTTGGGGGTGCGGGAAAAAAGGTTGGGAACCACTGCTGTAGAAATAATAGGTTTGATTCCCCTCCCCCCTTCACATTTTTGAGCCCTCCCAATATTTCCAATAACTTTCTGCATATGCCGATTAATATACATTTATTTATACCTCAAAATCCTCACCAAGAAAGTGAGTAAACTTTAAAGAACTTTCATTTCAGCTCAAAATAACAAAAGTCTGTCACTTATGTTTAGCATGCTATGTAAAGCAAGCTCACAGGACCTCATGGTACAGATAAAAATATAACAGTGGAATGACACTAATAGATTCTATTTTAGGTATTAGCGTGTTAAAACTGCATACTATAGCATTAAATATTCTTGTGGGTAACATCTAAATTTTTTAAGGTGCAATAAAATGGTAATTACTGCAAATACATACTTTGATTTTCCAACAGCACTGTCACCCAGACAGATAACTTTCACATGAATAGTTCCTTCTTTAGAGGGTTTATTATAATCTAGGGCAAGGAGATCAATCGGAGAAGTTTGATTATTTGCCATTTATTTTTAATTAAAAATGAATTTAAAAAAATGGACTAGATTAAAAGTTCCAGAAAAAAAAATGACTAGCTAAATTCTCCAATTATTGCTGCTTATATAAACCGTTAGATTAGCGCGGTTTCTTTGGTGCCGGCTTTTACCTAAGTTCGTTTTCATCGTAATGCGTCCTATATTATCATAAAGTTCAACTAATTTCTCAGAAAGTTACGAGGACTATCATTTCGCTTGTTTTTCAATCGCGGATCCTAAATACGGAAAATTACCAATATTATTGTCGCTAAAGATAAGCAAAACTGCTAATTATGACTATATCAGGGGCGTAGCCAGAAATTTGGTTCGGGGGGAACCAAAGTGATAGAACAATAGATTTGGCCATCTTTTTCGGCTCATTTTCTCACATTTCGGGGGCGACCAGACCCCCCAAGTGCCCCCCCCCCGCTACGTCCTTGCTGTATGTATATATAGGCTGACCATATTTCCTCCAGAGAAATACGGGAAATTTGAATTCCAAATACGGGAAAATACGGGACATTGCCAATTATCGCCAAGAATGACGTCAAAAGTGCACAAAGTTGCCAACTATAGCTGAAATTACAGAAAAATCGAAATGGCGGGAAACGAAGTGTTACTGCGAATTGCAGTGTATTAAAATGAATTCCACGAAGTAAAACGTTCAATAAGACAAATGCGGGAGATTAATGTTCTTATTTATAGTTGTAATTATCATAATATAATTTATGAGATGAAAAATAATTTCAATCGTTGACTTCAATGAAGAATAAAAATCCAAGTAGGCGTCATGTAAAAAACGAAAAAAACCGGGACACTTTTGCAAAAAAGTCGGGACGGCCAGAAAAAGGAAAAAAACCGGGACTGTCCCGGGAAATACGGGACGTATGGTCACCCTATGTATATATGGATGTTCTGTTAATGGACCGAAAAACTCAGAGGGTTGTTAGTAGACATCAAAAGGAACAAAAATTGCAATGGAACATGATGTCGCAAACCACGTTGAGCGAGTGAAAATTGCGAAAAACGCATGCAGGTTTCGACGTAACGCTAGAACGACAAAAAGTACAAACATATTTATTTGATTAATTATTACAAGAGTTGTTGGAAGTGGCGGTCGCTGACGTCATTGCACAGTCTACAACGACGTAAAAACTATTTCCGGACGCGCTCGAAGATACCAGGTAACCAGGTATGCTTTTGATATCTGCCGCAGCTCAGTGTCGTTTTAATGCATGGACCCAACCAGGCACGGCCCGGGGGCCCTCAAAAGAAAAAGGGCCTCACAAAAATGAGATCAGGTTGAAATTTTCCAGGTTGGGCCTCAGCAAAATCATTTGGTCCAGGGGCCCACGATGCTGTTAAGATGACCCTGCCGCAGCGACGACAATCCGGGCTATGGGATACTCCGGTGTGTCCACAGGCGTCGCATAAACGAGTGATTTAAGGTGACCCCATAGGAAAAAGTCTCACGGATTGAGATCTGGCGAACGTGGATGCCAAGCAACGGGTCTCGCACGTGCCGTCTTAACGCATGGGCCCACCCGCGCACTGCCCGGGGGCCTCAAGAGAAGAGGGGCCTCACAAACATGAGATTCGGTTGAAATTTTCTGGAATTTACCTGGTAGGGTCTCAGAAAAACAACTTGGTCCGGGGGCCCATGATGCTCTTAAGGACTCCAGGCTCTCCCTGGACACACCGGACGATCCCATAGCCCGGATTGTCGTCGCTGCGGCAGACATCAAAAGCATACCTGGTATCTTCGAGCGCGTCCGGGAATCGTTTTTACGTCGTTGTAGACTGTGCAATGACGTCAGCGGCCACCACTTCCAACAACTCTTGTAATAATTAATCAAATAAATATTTTTGTACTTTTTGTCGTTCTAGCGTTACGTCGAAACCTGCGTTTTTTGCGATTTTCACTAGCTCAACGTGGTTTGAGACACCATGTTCCAAGAACGCCCTGTATATATATATATATATATATATATATATATATATATATATAATCAGGCAGGACGCCAGGCATGAGACGACGAGGCAGCCGCCACGGCGGCCTTTCTTATGACGGTGTTTTCACTCTCGCGCGCGCGCGTGGATTTTTAGTCAGCGAAATCATTGCCGCTTAATTATGATTGCCATGACTGGAAAGCAACGTCAGATTTTGTCTGGCTTTGGTGGGCAAGATCTACATTGACAACACTCTTGTCTTTTTGCGGGCCAGTATACCAGAAAAAAGTTGCGGGTTTTTTACTTTTGTTAGTATGTTTTTCAGGGGCAAAACTAATGGCAAATAAATTAGGATCCATATTTGGAGTTTTTAAAAAAATTTTTAGTCCTATTTGGAAGAATACTTTAGATTAGAAATTATCTATTGGCTGAATTTTTGGTGTTGCTCAACAACACCGAGCAGATATGTTCCGGCATCCCTCGCCCCTAGGTTCTGGCGCCTATGCTTGGGCGCACTTCTTTGTCGGCAAGCACTATTGCGTTTATAATAACACCAATTACTCCATCATCAGACCTCATGTTTTCAAGAAACCTTTGGACATTTTTGCTGAGATTCATTGAGCTTTGTAGATCACAGGTACATTCTGTAACATTTTACTAACCGTGTCATTTCAAACAGTATCTCATGCCAGGTGAATAAATAGCAAAGGAACTTGAAACTCTGCAGTTCTCGGGCAGTTCCCAAAGCAGTGATTTTGCTAAAAGCATAATTTTTTTACTCATGGGAGGCTTCATACACAGCATCATAAATTTGCTCGCAGGATAGTGAGGCTTGACTGTCTTTCCCCAACTATATTTCTACGCTTCTTTATTATCAGAAATCTACAGAAGAATTTCTCATATTACCAGATGTTTTTCTCCACCCCGCTCTTTTTTCAATAGTGCATTTAGAGTAAGTGTTTAAGCCGTTCTATCTAAGGTGACCATCCATCCTGTATTTTCCGTGACAGTCCCGGTTTTTTTCTGGTTTTCCCGACTTTTTTGCATAAATGTTCCGGTTTTTCACGTATGAGTAGGGTGACCATATTTTTTTGAGAGAAATTGGTATTCATAATACGGGACATTGCCAATTATCGCCACAAATGGCGCCAAATCCGAACAAAGTTGCCAAATATTGTTGAAATTACGGAAACATCACAATGGCGGGAAATGAAGCATTACTGCCAATTGCAGTGGATTAAAATGAATTCCACGAAAAACAAAACATTCTCCAAGACAAATGTGGGAGAATAATATTCTTATTTATAGTTGTAATTATCACAATATAATTTATGAATTGAAAAATAATTTCAATCTTTGACTTCAATAAAGGATAAAAAATCAAGTAGACTTCGTGTCAAATACGGGAAAAACCGGGACACATTTGCCAAAAAGTCGGGATGGCCAAAAATACAGGAAATACCGGGAATGTCCCGGAAAATACGGGCTGTATGGTCACCCTACGTATGACGCTTTTTGATTTTGAATCACGTGATATTTTGAGGGACATACAAGATAAGATAACCAATATGGCGACTTCCTGTGCGATTCATGAAAGAAACAAATCTAAATTAAAGAAACAGAAATGAATCGTTTTTTTATTCATTTTAATGGGAGCTAAAAATTTCGAATTTTTTTTTAACTTCAAGTTATCTATCTGCCTGTTTTTTCTTCAAAAAATGCTTGATTAAAGCTGCGGTTGTTCGATGCAATTTGTATGGGCCTATAATTAATTTCAGAACATTCTAAACTATATGGATTAATGCAATTGGATAATATAAGACAACACGGAGACATTAATTCTCATTTTCCCGCTTGAGAAGATATAACTAAAAATTTGAAATCAATGTTATTGCATGAAATATTCACCTCAAAAAAAGGGTCTGACTCGTTAATTTATATTTAATTTTCTAGGCTTCGTATCTCAAAGCGAGCTCAATGTTTCGAAAACAAAAGATTCAATTCAATTTTTAAAATTATTGATGTGGCGGAAAACCCCACAAAATTTCCGCATTTCTACGCTAAAATCGGCAATTTTAACATTGATCTCTATGGGGATCATCCACTGTATGTCCCTCAGGCGTGATGCTGATGATTATTATGACGTCTATTCGAAAAGCCTCATTTTCAACGAAGCCAACTTGACTTTTATTCTTGAAATCAACGATCAAAATTATCTTCCCAAATCACAGAAATCACATTACGATAATTACGACTACAAAAAAGAAAATTTATTTCACATATTTGTATTTTTTTTTCATTTCACTGCAATGTGAAGTGGCTTTTAATTTTCCTCGATTGGCGACTTTTCTGCGATTTTAGCATGATTTTGAAACTTTGCTTACTTTCAGCATCATTTTGGCGATAATTGGCGATGTCCCGTATTTCGAAGTCCAATATCAAGTATTTTTCTCGAGAAAATATATGGGCAGCCTAGTTCTACTCATCTTTCTTTCTCTGATTCTTTCAGTCATTCATATAATTTTCTTCACTGTATACAGAGTATACTTTTCTAGAAAATACTTGACTAGGCGATATAGAAATGTAACCCTTCTGAAGTAACAATACACCCCAAGGATACAACAATAATTAACGAGTAACCTGCATATGTTCATGAAAATGCAGTATCAATAGCCTGAAAATGTACCTGGTACGCCTTTAAATAACATAAACATCCGAAAATTATTTTCGGTTAAAATCATTGTGTTCAGCTAGCAATAATCGGCTCGTTTGCTACGGGATCCCAGGAAAGGCGGAAGGAAAGATTCCGGAAAATACTCGGGTGCGTTTTAAGCGCGGGATCCCGGGAGAGAACCCCTAGCGGGAAGGGATTGTGGCCGTGGCGTTAGCGCCAGTCCGCCAGATGATGAACGAGTATTTTTTTGGGAAAGGGGTGTCCGTTCAATCACCACCTCCTAGAGATAAAAGGCCTCCGCACGCTGCTTGTGACGTCAGTAAGTAGTTCATTTTCCCTAAGAATATTCAGGGGAAAAAATTCCCTGCTCACACATAATGCCAGTATCATTGTTGTGCGGAAAAGAAATGATCGAGCTCAGAATTGGAGATTTCTATGCCCCACATATCCAATCACTATGCGATATTTGTGATCCAATAAGGAAGATTCTACGCCAAAATAAGAGGAAACGAAATAGGATGCTGTGTTTCAAAATGTGGCAAACTTTCTACGTAGTCTGAATGACGTTTATGGCAACCCGTGCGGATACCTTCTATCTCTAGGAGGTGCTGGTTCAATGTTCTACCGCTCTCTGCTCAGTTCACCATGTTTAGCGCAAAATGGACCGTTATATCTCCATCGGCAATATGCTAAGATTCGACCCTGTAGTCCTTATTGCAACAAACCTAAAAACCGCTCCTCCAGTTGGCGCTCCCTGCGACTGCGTAGTTCGCAGGATTCAAGATCCGGCCCTGTAGATCACAGATGACTTTCTGTAACATTTTACTAACCGTGTTCATTTTAAACAGTATCTCATGCCAGGTGACTAAACAGCAAAGGAACTTGAAACTCTGCAGTTTTCGAACAATTCCCGTGGTTTTGGCTAAAAGCGTCAATTTTTTGATCTTGGGAGGCTTCATACTCCCAGCATCATAAATTTGCTCAGGATAGTGGGGCTTATATAACAGTCTTTCCTCAACTATATTTCTACCTCTTTATTGTCGGAAATCTACAGAAGAATTTCTCATATATACCGGGTGTTTCAAAAAGAATCATCCGATTTGAAATGCGTATATTAGGTGTCATTCAAGTATTACGCCAGCATCGATGGGTGTGAGGGGTTTCCGATTTGCTGACTTTTGATGACAAGAGGGGAAGGGGGGTTTGGATGATGCTTACGTCATCAACCACCCTTTATGAAAATATGAAATATTCTAAATGACATCTTATTCGGTGCGCCAAAAACGTTAAAAAAACCTTTCGATAGCTATTGGGCACCCGAACTAACATTCTACCTATTGATAAGTCCCCAGAGCCACTTTAATGATCTATAAATGTTTCATGGATCCTTCTAGTGCTCTGGAAATGTTTCCGGGCCGCTCAAGTGCTCTAAAACTTGGCCACATGTCACTCAAGGGATCTCTAAATGTGCCACGGATCGTTTAAGCGTTCTGTAACTGTGTCGCGGGTTATTTAGGTGATCTCTGAATGTGAAAATGATCTTTGAGCCCTACTTCTGTGATCTGAAAATGTGCCACGGGTCATTTAAGCGATTCGTAAATGTGCCGCTTAGTTCATTTTTACAAAATTAGGTTTGGGGGGGAGGGGCAAGCCACATCAGATAATATTCAGAGCCACATTTGGTCTGTGGGTCAAGGGTTTACCATATATGGCTTAAAGGGTGGGTCGCAATGAATTTTTTAAAGAGAAATTTTGGGTTCTTACCCTTCAAATAGCATTGAAATTAACAGAAATCGATTATAACAACATATAAAGGTATTTTCTTTCAAAATTTTAATTTTTAAAAAAATATTTTTTTTCGTCTGGGGAGGGGGAGGTGCACGACTCCCCTATGCCCCTCCCTCCCACGTACGTTTTTGATCCCACCAACATTCGTTAGGAGGTAAGGGACAGTGATGACGAAATTTTGCTGACAAGGGGGAGGAGGAGGTCAAAAATGGCTAAAACTTTGCTTACGTAATACTTGAACGGCCCCTTACGAAAAATATTGACCATAGGCACTTAAGATTAATTTTATATTACATCGCTAATCATAAAGTTTTTTTACAAACCAAATTAAAGGTGCTCAATATGTCCACCTAGGGATGCACGGCATACGTCTATACGGTAGTCAAATTCGTCCCAAACTTTTACGAGCGTGTTTGCATCCACTGCGAGTGGATTTCTGTGGACTACGTGCGAAACTCTGTCGGATGCGCTCCACATTTTCATCTGACATGCGGGGACGGCCAGGGGATTTCCCTTTACACAGACAGCCCGTGTCGGAATTATTTATACCTCTGAGCGGTAGGAAGTTCAACACCAGGGTATTATCGACGAAAAGCACGATGAACAGTTGTTACGGACTCACACTTCGCGAAGCTTACAACACAAAACGATTTCTGTTGCGCAGTCGCCATCTTTACAAACACTGAAGTGGCGGCAGAAGGAAGAGCGTTAGCGCTACCTGTCGCAACTGCGTGAAACTAGAGATTTCTCTCTTTCTACTTATACATTATTCAGTCAAAACGGATTAATGCGAGCCGATCTCCCCGTTAAAAAATCTCGCCGCAGAGAGCAACAGGTCTACAACGATAAAATCATTAAGTCATTACACTTCGGTCATAGTGAGAAAAATTGGTGGCAGATGGCGGCACTACATATAACAAGCATTACACAGTAACAAACTTCTCGTCAGGTTCACAACAGATACACACACATTCCAACATGTACCAATTCGTTAGAAATTCCGCAGAGAAATATGGACGAGGTGCATGTGTAGTTTAGTAGTAGTAGTAGTCAAAACGGATTAAAAGCTGAACAGTTATGATTTTTTTTTAATTCGATGATTCTTTTTGAAATACCCTGTATATGAGTACAGATCTTTCTCCGCCCCACTCTTTTGTCAATAGTGGAGTTTGGTTCTAAACGCATATGATTTTTCGTTAATTCATAAGCCGGGAAAGAAAATTGGTAATGCGGATGCCCTAAGCAGATTACCGAATGCAAAAACTCTCGAATCCATGGTCACTTCTCCATTAGAAGTGCTATTCATAGAAGAATTGGAAAATCCACCACTTCATGCTGTGGTTATCTCAAAAATGACTATAAGAGATCCAATACTTTCTACAGTGTTGAATTGGGTACTAAAAGGTTGGCCTGTTGAGATGAAAAATTCGCGGTTCCGAACTTATTTCATAAAAAGGAATGAACTATCAGTGCATAAGAATTGCTTATTATGGGCAAATAGAGTAATTATACCAGTGCCAGGTCGATCTCGAGTTTTAAGTGAATTGCATGTCACGCATCCAGGCGTTGAACGCATGAAAGCTCTTGCAAGATCGTTCGTATGGTGGCCAGGCATGGATGCTGATATTGAGAACTACGTAAGAAGATGTACGAACTGTCAACAGACAAGGCATGCACCTCCCAGAATTCCGATCCATCCGTGGGAAATAACAACCAAGACTTGGTCCTAAATTCACATAGATTTCGCTGGACCATTTCACTCTCTAAAACGCATCGTTTCAGGTTCCTGGAGAAAGCGTCTTTCCAATTTTCTACTTCATCAACACATCACGCCATCTTCAGTAACAGGGGCCAGTCCAGCTGAGCTGCTGATGGGAAGGAGGCTGACTACCGTCTTGGACCGTCTTCATTCAGACTTGGTGGGCGATAGAAGGTGGAAACAGGAGCAAGATGCAGCTACAGAGCAAAAACAACGAAAAGCGAGACGATTCGATGCCAAAGATGCTGTCTACATCAGAAATTATAGCCAAGGTGCATTCTGAATTCCGGCTACTGTTGTGAAACCAACCGAACCAGTGTCATACAAAACAATCACCGAAAACGGAGATGTTGCCCGACGTCACACCGACCAAATGATGAACCGTTATCCTACAGATCCTACAAGTTCAGAGATTTCCGGATCGAGTCAAATTCCTGAACATGTGTCAACAGAGACTAGTGCAGAACCTTCAAGTTCAACGTTTGCAAACGAGCAGATACCAAACGATAACGGAACTGTGGCAACAGACTCCGAGACCGAAACGAACAATCATTCGCCCAAAACGTCTGTGAACCGACGACTTTCCTAACTAAGAAGGGAGGGGTGCTGTGATCTATTTCGTTAATGTAGATGGCAGCATCTATATAGACCTTATTATGTGCTTTGTTTATAATGTTCAAGTGATTTAAGATTGCTGCCTGTTCTGCTTCTGTGTCTCTCGCTCTCTCGAGCTTTCACAATCATGTAGCCAACTCGTTAACATCTATTTCTTTCGTGCTTCTTTCTTTATAACGTGTGTATGTGTATTAAATGTAATAATTCAAAGAATTCACTTCGTCTTTTATTGTCTTCCACTCGGACGAATTCCACGTTTCAGCGATGAACATTGAAACATGAAAATTAGCAACAGGAATACGGAGAGTGCAATTGACTGAATGTTATTTACTAGCGAATTAAAAATAGTTTAAGCCTAGTTTAATGATGAGTGCTTCCGGATTGTTGAGTGTTTACAAGATTTTAAAGACAAAACCTTGCATAACCAACCACTGATACGTCGTTTGTAACTAAAAACGTGATGCGCTTAAATGCAGTGATGCAGTTGGAGACTGCATAGGGAAGCGTCAATGAGGGAAGCAATGAGAGAAACGTCAATGAGTGAAGCAATGAGAGAAACGTCAATGAGGGAAGCAATGAGAGAAACGTCAATGAGGGAAGCAATGAGAGAAACGTCAATGAGGGAAGCAATGAGAGAAACGTCAAGGAGGGAAGAAATGAGAAAAGTGTCAATAGAGAGTCCCGTTTACATGGAAAATGGAAAAAGTGAGATTCAAGGATTTTCACTGAAATCTGTTTACATGGACTGCAACCACACTTTACAGATGTCATCATCGGTCACGTGGGTCGGCCGGTTCAATTCTCCACGCAAAGGATTATAGGGAAGGAGCTTATACGAAGGTTTTTAACAACTGGTTGTTGCGAACATGAATTTTTGGAAAGAGAGAAAATTCAGCTGCCTTTGCGGGGAATCGAGCCCATGCCCTAGACCACTAAACTACAAAGGCAACGAATCACTCAATCTTTCCTTGGAGCTCGTGTGCACTCAACGGGACCGTACATGGACTGTCAGGCCTAACTCAGGCCAAAACTCACAATTGCTGACAATGACACCAGATGGCGAATTATCCGAGGATTATGTCACTCTCCGCTATCCATACAAAGGTTTTTAACAGCTGGCTGTGCACACGAGCTCCAAGGAAAGAATGAGATATTCGTTGCCTTGCCTCTGTAGTCTAGTAGGCATTCACCCGGAAAGTGAAAGGACGTGGGTTCGATTCCTCGCAAAGGCAGTTGAAGTTTCTCTTTCCAAAAAAAAAAAAATCATCTTCGCAACAGCCAGTTGTTGAAAACTTTCATGTGGTAACGGAGAGTGACGTCATCCTTGTATAAGTGGCCATCTGGTGGCAGCATCAGCAGTTGTGAACTTGGCCTCAGTCAGGTTCAACCGTCCATGTACGGTCTCGTTCAGTGCACACGAGCCCCAAGGAAAGATTAAGAGATTCGTTGCCTTTTGTAGCCTAGTGAGTACACCCGGAAAGTGAAATGAAGTAGGTTCAATTCCACGCAAAGGCAGTTGAATTTTCTCTTTCCAAAAATTCATCTTCGCAACAGTCAGTTGTTAAAAACCTTCGTTTGGTAGCGGAGAGTGACGTCATCCTTGTAAAAGGAGCTTATACCCCAAAAAAAGAAGGGTGCAATTTCTGCTCCCCATTTCTTTGCCTACGAGGGAAAAGTCATCAAACGAGTGCCAATGCTACCGCAATATTGCACTTGTAAACGGGGCTGATGTGGGAAGCGTCAGAGTCAGTCGGTTCGATTCCACAAAATAGATCAACAGAAACTTTAAATCATTTCCTCTGGAACCTGTAACGACCACCGATAGATAGCACCCTCATCACAAGCTCCCACCATCCTCAAAAATGTGACCCAGAGAGACCAGGGTTGATTAGGATGAAAACACAACTTGCGACACATAGCAGGCGGGTGCGTTTTAAAAATGAAATGAACGTTGTGTGTGTGTGTGTGTGTGTCTGTGGTGTATTGGTTAAGTCACTTGCCCGGATTGCAAGAAGACTCGAGTTCGATCTCGGCATAGATAACTAATTTTTCTAGCCCCCCCCCCCCGGCATAATATTCAGAAAGTCTCTCTCCTGATAAAGATACTTTAGCATAAAGATACTTTAGCAATCACGAGGTGAATTTTTTCTCAAATGCCCGTGGGGAGGGGGGGGGGGTGGGAGTTTTCTCTAAAATAATCTACTTGTATATATATATATACGTAGCTTTTAAACAAATTATCCCTTCAATGATTAAAACTTCTCCTAACAAGTACCGTAACTTCCTTCCACAAATTTTCTTCCTTTTCCTGCCAAAAAAACAACAAAAAAAGAAAGCATCTCCGCATCGTATCCAGTTGTCTGCACTTTGTATGGATGGAGGAAAGTGACATCATCTCTGAAGTAAGTAACTTGTTCGTCATCCAAGTTCTATTTTGTTTTCCTTCCGGCAGCTTGGGAAATTACGTGGTCGAACGAACACTCAGGAGAAAACATTGTGAGTGCGGAGTAGTATTAGTAAAAAATAAGGATTCCGCCTACACTCTCTATACATCTTTTTCTTGTTCGCCGTATGATTCAATCGGTTACTGAAAGTAGGCATTCTTTTGATTTGGATTTGAAAGAAAAATTGCACCGAGGAATCGTACAATCTATTTGTGTAACAGTTGCGTCTGTTTTGCTACTACCCAGCAAAACCTGATAAAAGTAAAGCAACAAAATCAAAAATGCTTATAAAAGCAAATTTTTTCATTCTTTTTGTTGGAATTTACACAGATTATAGGGTGAAGCAAAGGACACTCCCTGGTGAAATTACAGAGAAAATAGAAGAACCAAAATCGAATAACGGACGTAGAAAAGAACAATCATGTATTGAGCCACAAAAAGTTCAATGGAGAAGGTCGGCCAATATTGAATATGACCGCCAACGCTGTATACACAGGCTCGACAACGTCGATCCATACCAATGATGATACTATCAATGGCATTTTGCGGTATCAGTGTCCTATTTAAGCGAAAGACTTATTCGCAGCCTCACCAAAGCTTTGGGAAAGGTCATGGAGAGCATGAGCGTTTAGTGTTTTCCATGGATATCCAATATATTCTTTCTCTATTGGGTTCAAGTCAAAAGAAATTTGTGGTTATTCCATACGAGTCAGGGTTTCAGACTGAACGTAATGCTCGACAAAACAAACTGGGTTAACTGTATCATTATTGTCCATACTCATGGCGTTAGGTCCAATGAAAGAAAGAAATGGTGCGGGCATATGGTGCAAGGATGTCATCTCGATAGTGCACTACCGTCTCTGAACCTGTAGTGAAGAAATAAAGGACGATGCGGGTGCTAATACCGTCCAGATCATCATACCGTTACAATGGGGAATTATCAGTTTGTTGCTTAATCTTTTAGCATGAGTGTATTTCAATAGATCTGTAAACTGTTGTGAAAATGATAGTAAGTGATGATTGTTATGATGATTCCGATGATAAACATACTTTTATAAAACATACATTATCATACATTTATCTACATAGTAGATTTATCTATTTAAAATCTAGATTTATCTATATAAAACATACATTTATCTACTGTACAACTTACTCACTTATACAGGGTGTTCTGTTAATGGATCGAAAAACTCAGAAGGTTGTTAGTAGACATCAAGAGGAACAAAAATTGCAATGGAACACGGTGTCACAAACCACGTTTAGAGAGTAAAAATCGCGAAAAAACCATGTAGTTTTCGGCGTCACGCTGGAACGACAATAAGTACAAAAAGATTTATTTGATTAATTATTACAAGAGTTGTTGGAAGTGGCAGCCGCTGACGTCATTGCACAGTCTACAACGACGTAAAAACGATTACCGGATGCGCTCGAAGATACCAGGTATGCTTTTGATGTGTGCTGCAGCGATGGCAATCGACTCTATGAGATGCTTCGGTGTGTTCATAGGCGTCGCATAAACGGCATTGCCATCTGCTCGACCGTAAATCAGATGCATACCAGCGTATTCCTCGTTCGTGTAGTCAGTCATCACGATACTCATTGAAACAGACAACTAACTGCTACACGTGCTTATTACCGCAATAGCGCTAATTTACGTCGTCCGCAGCGCGTGATCCTACTCCAGCGCATGCGTTTCGCGACGCTGCTTACGTCAGATATGATGAGTGAACCCATAAACGCATTGAGCGATCAACTGACATCCCACCTTTCGTCTTCTGAACACAGAGCCTGCATGCGTTTTTCACGATTTTCACCCTCTCAACGTGGTTTGTGACACCATGTTCCATTGTAATTTTTGTTCCTCTTGATGGCTACTAACAACCCTCTGAGTTTGTCGGTCCATCAACAGAACATCCTGTATTACTCAAATGAATAAACTGCCGCACAACTAGGCACAATCAGTTCTTTATCATCCGGCCACTCTGTCGTCCGTCCAATTTCGAGATGTTTTGTGATACCAAAAAGTTTTACGACACATCATTTAGAATTTATGTTTTAAAATCTTTGGTAACAGTTATTTCATATGAAGGTTTCAAAAAATGGCTGATGCGAAGATGAGTTTAGAAAAGAAAGAAAATGCAACTGCCCTGCGGAGAATCGAATCCACGGACTCTTAACTTCCCGGGTGAGCTCCCTAGACAACTACACTACAAAGGCAACGGACATCATTCTTTCTTTAGGGCTCGCGTGCGCTGAACGGGACCGTTCGTGGACGGTCAGATCTGACTCAAGCCAGACCTCACAATACTGTACGGTTCCGCACATGGTTCAGCGCACATGAGCTCTAAGGATAAATTGATGTTCGTTGCCTTTGTAGTCTAGTGGTCTAGGGTGCTCACCCGGCAAGTGAGAGGAAGTTTCCTCGATTCCCCGCAAGGGCAGTTGAATTTTCTTTCTTTCCTGAATTCATCTTCGCATCAGCCAGCTGTTGAAAACCTTCGTATGGCTAGCGGAGAGTGACATCATACTTGGAGTTATTTCATGTCCAAAACTTCTCCTTGTACCCTTAGGTGGCCGACCACCTCAAAATGACAAACCTTGTGACAAATGACAATTTCCAGTTATTTATTCTAACCTTGTGTGGAAGGCTCTTTTCATGGAATACAAATACTGCACAAATGCATATAAAATGATCGCCACAGGTTAATTGCCCAACAAGATGACTGAAAAAAGAGGAACCAAAAAAAAAAAATATATATTCCCATAGCCAAATAATGGACATCATTTATACCTATAACACATCAACCCTAAATTTAAGATAACAGTAACAAATAAAGGGAACAACTGTGAAAAAAATATATATATTGTCATCTAAGAATGGATAGCATCTTTATTTTTTCGTCAATAACTTTCTCTAAGTTTCTAGAAGTCCATTTTGGCAATCCTCAGTGCTTAGTGTAGCACAGTATTTCCCACAGTAGGCAATATCGCCCTCTGAGGGTGATGGAACGGTCCGGGGGGGGGGGCGATAGAAGCTACGGGTATATCATGGGACCCTATGGGCTCTCTTGAAATGGGCGATGAGAGAAAAAATTTTCTGAAGAAGAGGGCGATGGGACAAAAAAAACGTTTGGAAAACTATGGTGCAGCCAGTTATTTCTTTTAAGATATACTGTATACAGAATGTTTGAAACTCATGGCGGCGGCGTGTATTTGGCCATGGACAGACTTTGGCATGAAGCGGCACTGGGAAAAACAGGAATTTGTGGTGGGGGGGGGGGGGCTTAAAACTTCGGCCAACGATGTTTAGTTAGACAGTGGATATATATGTTGTTCGAATTTTGGACCAAAAAGATTATGAAGTCCTGGGCTCACAGCCTCACTTGTCCATGCAGGAATCATGATCTGTATTTAGCTGACTGTCGTTTTAACCAAATCGCATAGTGATAAAAGATGCAGTACATAAGTGATTTCCAACCTTTAGGTGTCCAAGGGTGAAAATAAATATTCGCAAGAGCGGACCGTAAATGTCCAAATTTATTGTCTAAGATCGCTACTTCTTTAACTGTGAAATAACGCAATTCGTCATTTAATCTACTTGAATGCCATCTATTCTCGGGCATCGGTTTGGGTACTTTTGCTGTAAATAGAGAGTAAAGGACATGGACACTAAGTGGCTGTCAAAGGTAGATTTCGTTTTATTTTAGAAAAAGATGAAAACTTCATGCATAAAATGAATATAAAAACTTCACTTTTATGCATAATAACAAAAAATACAGATATAAAATGCATCCAAGAACTAATATTGTAATAATAAATTTTTAAAAAACATTTTACAAAATTTATGCAACGCTACACGATTATTCTATTCATTTGAAGTCAGTAGTGGAGTATGCTGTATCATCTTTTAGCAACGATTCACTCCAATTAGATGGGACGCTATTTTTTCAAAGATGGCAGCCGGATTATATGGAATGCTACAAGTTTCATCTGAGTTGGGCTTTGTACCATCTACTGTACCACACAAAGACAACACGCACGGGTTATCTCTTGAGAACGGGAATATTTAGTAACATAGAAGAGGACAGGTCTGGGAATAATGAGTGTCCTGTTCACTGTGAGGCCCACATTGACTGTTCTGGGGCAGAGAAGGAAGATTGTATCGATGAACTTTGTAAATGGACTATGACAAACCGTCCATAGGACGATAGGCGTGCGGAATATTTTCTCAAGGTAAGGGGAAGAGTTCTTGTCATTTTTTTTCTTCCTAAGGGGTTTTTTGGCTTTTTGCTGCAAAAAAATACCAAAATAGCGACTGAAGGGGGAGGGGATCAAACTGAAATTCTCCCCTTTCTGTGTTACAATGACACCGTCATAATTCGGACAAATACGCAATTTCGGGGTAATTAATAGGCTACAGAAAAACTGGGATATGGAAAATTGTTACCAAAATAATGGCCAATGGTTCCTAAAACTGCCAAAACATGCATTATGCAATCGCCAATTAGTGCAAAAGAAGAACATGAACTCTATTTAAATTGAGACCATTTCAGACCCTGGTGCCACAAATGTGATGGTTGCTTCTTCTCACTGTAGAATATTTTTCTACCTCAGGGTGTAAAGCCCTGACTTAAAGGATTGTGTAGGTTTTGAGCTAGAAATATGGTGAATATGAACTTTGGGGCCATCAGAGTGCAGCATTTAAAGTTGAACTTTGAGGGGGTTTTGAAGATGGCTTCTAGGAGAAAGTGCCACTGGGAAAAGTGCGGTTTATTGCATAAAATTTAGAAATGAAATTCTAGAAAAAATTGTATGTGAAGATGAATATACCCTGTATTATTTTGGCTGAAAAAATTTGAACGAAATGAATTATTTCTTCACCAAAAAAAAAAATGAAAATTTGAAAAAATAAAGTTTTGCTGATACTTGAATCAAAAATGCAAAAACATTTCGGAAATTCCAAAGAAATGAATGCTCGGGTATAAAAGGGATATAGCAAAATCATAGAGATAATCTGGGGTGTACCACCCCCCCCTCCCTTCTGATTTGTAATAAAAATCTGCTTCTTAACTACGGATTTGATCTTTAGTTAAGAAGCGAGATGGAATTTTGTAACCACATTCTTAACTAAAAGAATCGTTTTCCCTCCGTAGTTAAGAATCGAATTAAGAATTGCAACGAATTTGTATTTCATAGAGAAAATAGAAATATATACAATAGAACCTGTCTAAACTAACCACCCAAAAACCCATCATGTGGCCACCCTACAGGGGAGAGTACAAACATATTATATATATTATTTCAATCTACAGCTGAAAAATGAGAGAAATAAGAAAAAGTTTTGTTGAATACGGATCACATGATCACACTAGTTATGCTACTATTGCAGTAATTGCAGCCTTAAGGCCGGTATTACACTATAAAAGTTTGATAAAATCCATTTTATAAAACTTGAAAAATCTAACCAATAAGGTTATTGGTTACATTCTAGAAAATGCAACCGTTGACCTTATTGGCTGCATTTTTCAAGTTTTATAATAGTACTATTATCAAACATTTATAGTGTAATACCAGCCTTAGAAGAGGTATAGGAGCCTCTATACCTCCTATAAAATTTCAGCCAATGAACAATTCACCTTCAAAACATTCGTTGATGAAGCAGTCCACTTAAACAATGTTTTTTGTGTACCGTGAGAACAAATGGAAAAGAGTTGTACCGATGCAATTCGAAAAGTCAGATATATTTGCAACATTTTTACATTTATATAAATTCTATACACTTGTATGCTCTTGGTATACGCAGAATTGAACATGCTAATTCGAAGGAATCTTTGTGAGGATGGTTATGTATGCTCCATGTTTTTAGATTATTCAGATCTTGTTTCATCAGATCATCCAGCTAGATTGCGACATACATCCTGAATGAATTGTAAACGAAATCCCATTGCATTTGCAACACCGTCCGAAACAAACTGTGCAACAAATGGCCCTCCAGAAAGATCTAGAAGATTAAGAAACATAGAAAATAATGTTTGAAAACGTGTAGTTCCAACTAAAAATGTAGGGTCAAGTAGGGTAAATATGTTACACTCAAAAAGGAGGGCAATTATGATACACCTTAAAAAACACTTTATTGTTGACTAAACCAAGCCTAAAGAATATATTTGAATTTGCTCGTTTCTTACTCTTTTCACGTTCTATTATCTCTTCAAAAATTTGATGCATTCAAGGCATTAAAAAAAATTACGACACCTACATTTTTGGAGTCAAAAACTTTTGTGAGGTACATCAACAACTTTACTGTCACTTGCTGTAGAATGAAGATATTTATTATTGATGCATATAAAAATGTTGGGGAACAAATTCCTTTCAAGCTATATTTACGTTTATATTAATATCATACTCTTTGTGGTGTTAATATGATACACTTTTTAATAATTATTTATATTACAGGTCGTTTGTTGATCAGCTGATTCTATATACACACTGTTTTTACTTGTGCTTTGGTTTATTTTATTCAAGTTAGGACTTTTAAGCGTTTTAAGACCTTTCAGGCTTACGTTTCTTGTTTCTTTTTTTCAGATTAGGCCTAATTGAAGATTTATCCTGGGTTAATTAAATGAACTTTTGGTGTTACTAAAAGGTGTTGTGTACACAGCACTTTTTAGTAACTTTGAAGTAATTTGGACTATAAAATGGTGAACAAATATGTCAAAAAGCTATAACATAAGCCAATTTTTGCAATAAGCAAAAATTTGCTTATGTGCCACTTCTGCAATTCTAAATGCTAATTATAACCACATTTAATTAAGACTTTTGTCAAATCAGTTAAAATATATCTAAATAAAATTTTCAAGACAAACATGTATCTAATCACTTAATTTGTGTAAAAAAAATGAAATTTTTTACCATACAAAAATTTGTTAATTTGACAGTGCTTTACATTTTATGCTCTAACTTGGGCATTTAATGTCAGATTTGCATGATTTTTGGACACATGATACAATGCAATATGTATGTGTCAAAAATGCCCTCACAGCTTCCCTATAAAATACAGGGGCTGAATAACGGAGGTGTAACACATTTGCCCTTCGCCTTGTATCACAATTGCCCTTTTGAGAGGGCAAATATGATACACCTGTTTTTTTGGTTTTTTTTCAAAAAGTACACAAGCTTGAAAATAATACTGTATAGGCATTCTTACTTCCTTTCTAAAGCTGAATCTAACACTATTTTTTTCTATTTTGTATCATTACTGGTTGCGGAGAAACATGCAAAAGTTTAGTTTTGTATCATACTGTATTTGCCCTACCTGACCCTTTAAAAGATAACAAGAAATATATTTATATTCTTGAAAATTCTTTTTTGCTTACGACGTACTATTGTGTTGGCAACCATGTTGAAAGAGAGAGAGAGAGAGAGATGGGTATCGATACCATTCTCACTGTCGAGATGTGTGTGATATCCAAAGTAATCTTTAATTAAAAATTTTTTTTTTTCAAAACAAAAATCATTTATTTTTCGTCTTGTTCTGTTACCGAAGCGCTTCACATCAAAATAATAGCGCAGATAAAACACTTAAAACGTCTTTTGTAACCGATGGCTTGATCTCCGATAGGATTGAAAATACACTTATCTGAGCTATAGGAACCTATATGAGCTTACTCATTTTTTGCCCTCCTGTTTTGTGAATGTAAACTAAGAGAGTATTTTTTTAGCAACTTCCTTGGAAGGAAAAAGATGAGATACATTTCACCAATTAAGAGAAACAAAAATGAAATAGGTAAAAGAAATTAAACTTAACGAATGCCAACTATGCCTACATTTTATTCTGCTGTTGCCTGAAATTTTATAATTACTTCAAACTTTCTTTGTTTTTTTCTTGGATTTTTATGAATTTTCCTTGGATTTTTATGAATTCTTTAAATATAGGTGTCGTTGTTTACAAATGAATGTACGCAACACGATGAAGAAAGTAAAATGTAAAACACTCATCACATTTGAATGCATTTTTACCCAGTCTCTGGATAGTATCACGACTTCAGCTTACTATTTATCATCGCCTGGGATACTTGCAATTTTTAGACATCTATTGCCTGCCATCTAAAATACAATACGAAGCCCAGCATGAAACACAATGGCTCTGAAATTTGCGTCACTAATAGGATGGATATAATGATTATGATAAATGCAAGATATGAAAATCACGTGTCCTAGTGACTCCTCCGGCAAGCAATATAAGTAGTTTTCAATCGGAACTCAGCCGTAGCAACGTATAATAAAAGCTCGTTCGAGTAGGTTTGACTTTTTTTTTTGATGGCTCACCCATTCATCAGATTTGTCAAGTGAATTATAATTATTGAACGCATCTATCTAATGATCACTCATTCCAATTGATCGGCATTGAAGACTAATGGACGACTGTCATCACATTCGGTCCCTTCTGTTCCTTAGAACTGTGAAACTGTCATACTGTTCTGTGGAATCATATATATATATATATATATATATTCGCTTTATCCTTCACCAAGTCTGTTTATAATATCGCAAATTTTTGTATGTATGAATGAATGCTTTTTTTGCTCTCGTTTCAGCTATCGAACTTCCAGCCAGAAGAGACAGCAGTGGAGTAGCGTGGATCCCCGGTGGGGGTGAATCCTGCGGCTTGAGTCGGGAATACCCGCTGAGCCCGGATACTCGAAGAGTTTTTCCAGCATGGCCCAGCCGCAAGGTGAACTGCTTATATCCCGTAAGGGACTGAGCGGGGACCATGTTTGGTGTTGGTGATGATCACTCAACGACTTGCACACCACAGATCTGCTGCGGCTACGGCAGGTGGACTTTGACAAAGTCTGGAATCAGCATGGGCAGACATACCCTAAAAAATCACATCCAGAGCTTATTTTTTTCAATCAAAGTCCAGCAACAGTTGGTGTCATCCATTATGAATACGCAAAACAATCAGTTTTTATTCGCGTTCTTCAATTCAAACGTCAGGGGGTTTTTTTCAGGGGGCATTTTAGTTCAAGTTTCTTATGTCATTTGTTCTACAATAAAAAAGGCTTTGGTAAATCTTATCTTTCGTGTTGTTGGATTTCTGATGGCCAGTAATGTGTATTGCCATTTATTATTGATGAATATTGTAATTGTATCCCTGAAAAATATTGTAATATTTTCAATTATATACCTGTTACAGGATGGTTAACTGTTGGATTGATGAAAGCCGGAGATGGGTTAATTCTCGCTCCACAATATCGATCACCGCCGAGACGTAGATAGTCTGTAGGGCATTCTGTGACCCCAAGACCAGCTGCACCACTTTCTACTGTAGGGGAACTATCTTGATTGAGATTCAGTAGGGCAAAAAAATCTGTTGTCGGCACTCTGTATGTTTGTGAGCACCGGCCAACCTCTTTTCTGAAGCAAATAGCGTAATTCAATCCATTCAGGTAACCACCACTTTGTACAGTAGGCTCACTAGTAACGTAATTGAAGCTGGATATAATGCCACTTTCCCCCGTATAGTATTGGAGGCAGTTATTTGGAGCTGCAAAAGAAAATTTTAATTTATAAAACATTAGTTTGAGATATTATTTTTTTCTTATTCGTATGTTGTTTACCGCGTATGTGTGAGTGTGTGTATATATACAGTAGAACTTGGGTAATTCAAACTTTTTTCGAATTGTTTGGATAATTCGACGTTGGTGGAAAAAAATCATGATTTTTGTATGAGTAAATTTAGTTTGGAAAAATTCTACAAGAAGCCAGATTTTGCTTTTCTCGATCAAGTTACTAAACAACAAATTTTTAAAGATAATAAAAGTAGAAAAAATTCAGTTTTTCTCTCTTCCTCTACTTTTTTTGATAATTTGAATTATCATTTACCCATTTTAACATTGTTCAGCTGAAATGAATCGAGAATGTGTACCACTTAATACCGATTAGACTTTTCAATCTATACCGACATATGGGCCCCTAACTATCATACCATTCACAGAAACTGAATGAAATTTTGGCATAAGGTATTTTGATGTATGCGCTCAGGAATGATATGGAAAACAACAGCGTCACTCTAACAGTTACGGTTACAGTGAGAAAATTTCGAAAATATCAAATGGCAACACCAAGTTTTTTGTATTGGAATGTGATCTCCATTGTGAAAAACCCTAAATAGCGTTCGAACGGCAACTGTAGCATGAAAATCACCGGCGGTAGATAGGCTAAAAGTGAGGACAACCAATAAGGACAGAGAAGCAGCATAAAATAAAGCATTTTATTGTGTTTCACAAATTTTCCACATGACCTTGTGGAGGACTAATCAGGCTGGGATCTCAGCCGAAGAAACGGTGCGACGAATGAAACGAACATTAATGCTCTGGTGCATGGCAAAGTCCTTTTTACTTTTTCCTTGCTTAGCTCCGGGGATTTTCGTGCTACAGGTGCCATTCCAACGCTATTTAGTGTTTTTCAGTATGGAGATCGCATTCCAATACAAAAAACTTGGTGTTGCCATTTGATATTTTCGAAATTTTCTCACTGTAACCGTAACTGTTAGAGTGACACTGTTGTTTTCCTTATGCCTTATGCCAAAATTTCATTCAGTTTCTGTGAATGGTACTGTAGTTAGGGACCCATATGTCGGGATAGTTTTTTTATAATCACCCCGTATATACATACGTATATATATAATATTCTCTCACAACTGACCATAACTGACGATTAAAAAAATTAATTGAAATTAAGGTCGGGAATCGATTAAAATTTTTAACTGATTAATCAAAAAATTTTAATCGATTAATAGAATATTTTTTGGGATGATATAATATTAAGATGATATAAAATATATTTTATTGATATCACTCACATATTCTGTACATGTAAACAAATATAGGAATAGAGGTTAAGAAATTAAAGGGCTGCCCGCTTCAAGCATTTTAATATGCTGAACATAATTGCCAAAACTTGTAATTGCTTCACTTGGATCTTGTCCGATGATTCGGACAAGATCCAAGATCCAATTTCTTTTTAAAAAGAAATCGGTTATTTTTGATTATTATTTACTGATTTCAAAACTGCTTTCGACTATACTGTTGCCTGCTTGCCTAGAAACTCCTCTCGAATGGTACTTGTGAGGAGATGAGCTGATGCTTCCAAGAATACGGAAAATATCTGCTCTTAGTGGAAACAATAAATTTTGGTGTTTGTCTTCTAAAATTCCCATCAAACTCAATTTGAAACTGAAATCATCAAGTTCCGTTGAATCTAATTTCATGAAAATATTGATTCAAATATTTAAAATGTGGTCACTTATCCAAGGTGTTCTGCATAAAACATGATTTATGACATCTAATCGTTTTTTTCAAAAAAATCAAGTCAATTCACAAACGTTTAATAAAAATTTTAATCGAATTTTAATCGAATTGATCGAATCGATTAACTCAACTAAATTTTTTAACTGCGATTAACAATTGATCGATTAACCGACCCGATTAATCGATTAATCGGACCACCCCTAATTAAAATTAATTAATTTGGGTCGATATCTCTACTAGAACAATTCGAGTTTTAGGTACATGTGTTTGTGCGGGTGTAACTCGGTTCTAAACTTGAAAAAAGTTATTAAAAACAACTTAAAACCGTTAAAAATGAGTAACACGTGTACTTCTGAAAAGCGAAGAGGTTACAAACAAATATTAAATGGAAACATAACAGCATATCTATACGCTATTATATGTTTCCAAAAAATGTTTCCAGATAGGTTACGATAAATTTGATAAATCCGGTGATTACGCATAATCACCGACCATTTTGATAAGTTTGATAAATACTGTTCATATATTGCGAATTCAGTACATTTACTGATGATTATGCATAATCTCACAGCTCGTATTGATAAATATGATGAATCATCAATGAATTTCTCAAATTTACCTGACATTAGACTCAAACTTCAGTCTAGGATGATTAATGCGATCGGTGTGATGTTGGTTATATACAGTATTTACGCACTCTGATAAGTATGTAGAAAGTCAACATTTACAAAACTGATAAAAAGATTTTTGTTTCCATCTTCTTCACACTTATTTTAATTTCATTTAAAAAAGTGATGGAATTTAAGTACTATTTCCGTATGATTTTCCCGCATTTATCAAATTTACTAACTTTATTTGGGAATTATGCATAATGTCTGGTATAAGAGATAAATTTTGTGAAATTCATCAAGCTTATCGAGACGATTGGTGATTATGGATACACAACCGGTGAGATTATGCATGCTTATCGATTTATCACATTTACCGTAACAGATGCATTTGAATTGACAAGGAATAATGCGGTTACCCGTACCGACTACAATTACGAAGTAAATAAGAATTTTTGTGAAATCATTCGTACATACAAACATGTGAGTATGAAAAAAAGAAAAATAATATGTAGAAACAAATATCTTGTGAATAGTTAATTGAAAGAAAATTCATATATAGGATCGTCATTGAATTCATCATCAGAGGAGACGCAATGAAGAAAACAATGAAGGGGCTGAAAGTCGCCAATCGGGACTCAGGCCATTGTACAGGAGGGTGAGTATATATTGTATATTCATTAATTATTCGGGGTGGGGAGCTCAGCCATCTCCTAAAATTTATTGAGGGCTAACCACCTTAGGCCCCCCCCCCCCGGTTCCAGTCCCTATGTTCATCATTAGGTTATACTCCTGTACTTGCTTAGTAAAGCACACTCAATATCTACCACTGCCTCTTGGATGTTTTGGAGATGTTCTCCCTAACCTCAACACTTGCCTGCAAACAATTTCCAACAGAACAATGAGCAACTGCAAGTGGCGAAAAACTCTCCATTGCCCACCAGGTTGACCTGCTGCCCTGGGTCTCCTATTCCACAGATATGTCACCCATTGAGCACGTCTGGTCCATGATTGTGAAAACGAATGGCCCAGCAGTCGCTACCTGTGTGCCAGCGTGTACAAGCAACATGAACTGACATACCCCAAGCACATATTCAAAGTCTTTTTCTTTCAGTACCGAGACGTATAGCAGCAATTACTGCCAGCCATGGGGCCCACATGAAATATCGATTTATAAGTGTTCCGCAGGTCGAACGGGACTGTAATTGCAATCACTTCGCCCTTGCACATTATGTTATTTGTCCAATAAATATGGCTCTTGCCCTTCATAGTATATGAATTTTGGATTTCCAGCAGTGTATTTCCACGAGGAGACTTCATTTAGACATTGGTAACAGGGCTGTCTTAAGAGCATCATGGGCCACGGGCCAAGTGATTTTTCTGAAGCTCTACCAGGCAAATTCAAGAAAATTTCAACCAGATATAATTTTTTGATGGACTCCCTCTTCTCTTGAGGCCTCAGGCCATGCTCGGGTGGGCCCATGCCTTAAGACGACACTGATTGGTAATTACAAGCATGTCGTGAGCAGTCTGCTCCATGGAATTTGAGATCAAGATCAGATCTATGACTTCTCCTGAGAAATATGTAGTTTCAATGATATAAATATGAATTTTCAAACTATGAATCCATAATCGCTTCTCCAGCAGATAGCTTATTAGCAGATGAACTTATGAGACATGTTTCACGCTTTTAAAAAAAAGTCTAATTGTAATATTATACTCGTGAAGATGTGGAAATCCACCACGAATGTTTCACGAATATTCAGTTAAGATATAAAATTACAGCGTGATGTTATAAATCTACAGTTTTCGGACTGGACCAGTTTGTTCAAAAGTGGGCAAGAAACGAACCAGCGGAATGGTAGAAGCTTTAGATGGCTTAACGGGGGAGGGGGTGGGGATGAGAAGAAAATTCTAAGAAGAAGGTGGTGAGATAAATATGAGTTTGAGAAACTTTGGACTCTCTCTCTCTCTATAGATGCGAATGTCACTATAGGGATGCCCTATCCCTATATAGTGGAGCCCTATCCATAATACACTGAGACTGAAGTCGTGGTGAAACACCTTTACACGAACAAATGAATTGCATCCTCACATTTTGGGATGATTCTGATTGATTTAACATCTGGACAAGGCAGTGCTTCATTATCTAACAAGATTTTTTGCGTAAATGTATCATAAACTACGGAAATGGAAAGCACGTTTCCACAGCATTAAAGAAGTGGCCAAAACCATCTCGAAGTGCAATAATTAAGTTGATATAGGAGATTTAAGAAATTGGTTCTTTCATTGATGCGTAGAAGGCGAATGTTGATCTAGACATTACAGAATGTAAGTGCCATTACATCTGTTCACTTTGAAAACCTCATCAGTGAATTACTTTGTTTCTCATAGACATTGGGTGTAGTTGTATATCATATTTTTTTTTTCATTCTCTTGGAACAACTTCTATTTCTTTGTTTATTTAAACAATAGCTGTCAACTTATAGACGGGGTTGATCGGATTCAGAGAAGAAAATATTAAAATAAGAGAATTTTAAAGATCTCGAAAAAGGGATGGACAGGACACAGGATTAATCATGAGTTACTTCTTCACCGTCAATCGACTGCTTTGACATTGGCTTACCACTTTTGTTAGATTATGTAAGGATAAGCTCACAAGGCTGGGGTTGTCGTACGGAATTTTTCACTATCAGAGTTGTGAATACTGTACATTTAATCGACTACCTTCCGTAGTAGTAAATTCTACCATCATTGAAATGTTAAAAAAAATAAACGATGTTCACTGCAATATGAATTTAAAAGCCATCCATCTTTTTAATGACCAATCATGTTTATTATGGCAAAATGTTTTCTTTAATTATGGCAAATGAATAGTTTTTTCTGCATAATCTAAGGTTTTCCTTTAGAGGGATTCGGGGATTCTACTGTATACGTGTATATTGTTTAAGGATGAATAACAACCATTTTTAATGTGCGCATTTTGTTCAAGGCACCTCGATGGACTATATTCCCTGTTGTAGCTTTTGTATATTTGTATCGTTATTTATTAACACCGACATTTTTTCGCAGTCATTTACCTTTTGAAGGATTTGAGCATTCAAGATATGTTATTCGAATATTCCATTTTCTTCTTCCTTCTCCTCTGGTAACGATCGTCAGTACAATGGGATTCACAGTATTTTCCACGTTTAAATACACTAATAAGAATAAAAGATATATATATATATATATATATATATATATATATATATATATATATATATATATATATATATATAAATTATAAACGATGAGTGCGAATATATATATACATATGTTCTCATAAAGCTTTAAAATACAGTAAAATATCTCTGGAAGGCCATTTTCTATTAGTACCATTTTTTTTGGTCCATAATATTTCTTTAAAGAGTTAACATTAATTTGCTCTCCTCATTAAAGAGCCTTCCGCATTCGGCCTTTCTTCCAAAATCTAATAATGTAACCCTTTCGTGACTATTCACAATCAATGTGAGTGATCTATAGTGGTTATAAAAACTGTTTACAATGGTTCCAATTGTAAACCATTGAAACCAAGAAACTTGATTAAGAATTTATATAATGGGATTTTGAAAGCATCCATCTTGATGAAAGTTCGTTTTAGATTAGGTTTTTATGAAAAATATTTTGTTTCCTGAATAAATTACTCAAATTCTTCATTTAAAGAAACTTCATTAGAGAAACACAGAAAGAAGGAGAAATATAAAATGATAACACTCTGTCAAGCATCAATTCATTTTAGTTATGATTCACTTTACCGTGCTGTCCAGTGTTGAGGCCACAGAGTATTGGTATTAGATTGTTCCCATTTTGACCCATGACGTAGAAGCGGTCAGCAAAGCAGTCACCGTCCACTGGTCTGACCAGGTCGAATTCAAGGAAGTCTAGCCTAACCTGGCAAAGAGGCGCTCGTTTTGGTCTCAACAAGGTCAATGAGCAAGACATTTCGGCCGTGTCAGAGAAGTCCTGGGGGAAGCCTGGGTTTATGAAGTGGGTCAAATTCTGATTCGTCGCTGTGCTACATGTTCTGTAAACTAGGAAATAATATTATAAACATATAATCTTTTTATATTATGCTAAATAATATAATAGAAGTGAACGGGAATTTTGGAAGAAATTAATAGTTTAGAAATATTTTATCCCAATGAAAAATATATAATTTTAAGTAAAAGCAATAAAATTTTAAGTTTTATGAAATTTTTGAGGTCCGAAAAGATAAATGTTACTGGCAACGAGGAAAGGGGTAAATCAAACAGTCTAATGTTTGAATTTAAAAAAACTTGATGCATTCAATGTTAATTACAGTGAGACAGGCCATTGTTGCTTTATCTGTGAAATGTTTGAATAACAAAAATTACTGCATCGTGGTCTTATTAAACCATTAGTAATCACGCAGTAATATACTTGGATCAATTGATGGTAAACAAAAAATACTAATACGTAATAATAATAATAAAATATTTTTACACATGTAAATGCAGAAGATATCACCCTTGTAGGATTCCAGGAAGGACCAATGTCCATTTTAGCCGCATAGGTACCATTTTTTCGTCTGTGTGCTAAATTTGTACTGTATTATCTACGTTTCTCTTCGTGTTGTCTTTGTCTTAATATGTTTTCTGTTTGTATACTTTCATGTGTGTGTGTAATAAAAAAATTTCAGGCACTTTGTTTTTAATAATTTAGTTGAGCGACTATACGAGAAGCCATCTCAAAGAATACAGAAGTGTACCTAATTCTGTACGGATTTCCATCGTAAGCAAACAAATATCCAGTAAATGAACAATGGAACGACTCTTTCATTGTCAATTGTCATATATATTATACATATAAAATCCGATTTCATCATTGTAAGTGTACGCAAACAAAATCTGTGACGAGTGCTTTTGAATAGCAAATTTAAAAATTTGATATTTACTCTCTAATACCGAGTAAATTTTGCTTGAGTAAAAATGGTATTTTGCGTATACGATTTATGTCTTTATCATTATATAAAATCATTGGAAATTGCAGGAAAACAATCTTACAGACACAGCAGACTCCAAAACCGAAAGCACAAGTACCTATCTGCAAGCCTTGTAGTTTCAAACACTCATGAAAAGAGTAGCATATACCATTCAACTGACGAGTCGGAGAAGTGCAGGGTACATTTTCAAATTTAATCACTGTGATAACGGTTCTACCTGTAACAGGTGAGAATATTTACACATTATAAATGAAAGCCGTCACACAGCATAGGAAACATCAAAGCTATGACATCAAAACTTCAAAAACTTAACAATTGTCAATGTTTAATGAATCGTTGATTAATAAGTTAACTCATTAACATTATTCAACACGAAATGAAACTATCGTAATATTAAGAATATAAGCTTCTGTAGCATACTGGATAATATAAAAAAACGTTTGAATTTTAAGACGCACATATGTATATGTGTAATATTATATGTATTATATGTGTAATTATATGTATAAGGCCCTACTGATAGTATCACTAATCTCCGGAAAAAGTGATGCTGAAGGGCCTGACTCTCCACCGACCAGATGCGGATCCGGGGGAGGGGGGAGCGATCACCCTTTCCTCAGGAGCCGAATAATACATTTGTACAGGAAAAATTGGTCTCTCGTAAAATACGAAACGATCAACCTACACAATAAATCGCTCTCCCGACTAATCATTCTGCATCCGCACCTGTCATCTCAACGTGGATTAAATTACAAAAACTTCAGCGAAGAAAACGTTCTGAAACAACTTTTATTGTGAAAGTATCTTTCATGTTATGTCAAACAACATTCTTTCTGATTATTTTCTAATATAAGAAAAAACAGTTGATGTGTTATACATGCAGGCCATTTTATAAGAAATTTAAACTAGTGGGGCACTAGAAAAAAAGGGCACTCGAAGCGGAATAAGCTCCAGTGTGTTCCGTACAAATGACATAGCATGCAACAATTTCAAATTTTAATAAAATTATTAATTAATAAAAGTATTATTAAAAAAGTAATTATTAATTAATAAATTATTAATTAATAAATTATTAATTAATAAAAGTATTAACTAATAAAATTATTAATTATTAAACTCATTAACTAATTATAACTCTCTCTCTGTGTTAATGCATAACATATGCAAAACAGGAAAGGCGGAGATTTATAAACTTGAAAAAAACATAGCAAGAAATTTATGAGAATTTTACAGAGAGAGCTGCAATCAAAAATTATGTACAATGGAGATAATGACACATTGTGTTGGAATTGATTCAAAACAGTATAAGAAACATATGCGAGATAGGAAATTATTGCATGTACAAAAGGATGCAAGGTGAAATTGTATAGCACATACAGAACAGGAGTGTATAACATTTGCAAAAATAGGTACATGAAGGTACGCAAAAAATGAACTAAATAGGCAAAAACAAGAGTGTGTGGCCATAATCGGGAAGGGTTGCGTGGTGCTGGCATTAATTAAAAACAATATAAAAAACATATGCGAGGTAGAAAATTATTGCAAGTACAAAAGGAAGCAAGATGACATTGTACAGCAGATGCAGAAAAATTATAACGTTTTTCAAAAAAGAGATTCATCTCTTTATCGAAAACAACTAGAAACCGGACTTAAAACAACCAGAATTAATGTAAATCATTATTTGGATGACCAAACGTCTCGTATTTCCCGGAACATTTCTGTATTTTCACGTGATTTAATAGTAGACTACTAGTACACAGGAAATGTTTTTGAAAAAGACAAACAACTCGCAACTAGATGGGTATTTTTCCCCATCCGAATGGCCAAGAAAAAGGCCTGATCTAGTTGGAAAATAACTAACTTGTCAACACTGTTCTAGTTTGAGCAGGCACTAAAGAAACACATGCAAACACTCAAACTTTAGAATGGAAAATTCTACCTTTCTCCGATGTTAAAATATAGATGTTGATTTCTATCTTTTTTCAATTATAACAAGAAAACAATCGAAAAAGAACACAACAAGAGATGAAAAACAAATATTCAATTTAAAAAAAATCTGAACAAAAAGTAATTTTACACAAGTCCGCATTTGCTAATAAAAAATTCTCAACATTAAATTCCCGGTTATAATCATCTCAAATCTCACATTACGTAACACAGCTCCTGCTAAAAAGGCGTTGGCATATGATACCCCTGGTCTTGATTGGTATTTTTTTATGGTTTGTTATTACTGTATAGCCCCGCTTGACCATTGGCTAGCTTCCTCACAAAGAGATACTATTACTAACACATCTCCCAAAGACAGACGCCATGTCATTCTTTCCATCTCTCTAATTTTTACAAACATTTGAGATTCAATAGTAACGGAATCAGTCTTCAAGTATTGTATACTCACATAGTATACACAGAAACACTCATAAAACTACAATACAGTGGAACACTCCTTAATACGACTCTCATTTATACGACTTTTACTCATTTACTCATTCATTATACACGTTTGGCTTCGGTCGCAGTTTATTCCTATGCATATATTAATGTTAAAATATTTAATTTATCAGACTCACAACATCAATTACACGGCGTTTTCATTTCAATTGGAACCCCGGAACTCTCAGTAAAAATTTCATTTCTGTCAATAGGATTTCAATTTTATTTTGTAGGTAGCAAAAGACGTCACTGAAATTAATATTTTTACGAATATTATGGCCAGAAAAGCCTTAATTTTTAGTATGATTGTAAACGGATACATAAGCATTGACCCCTTTAAAATGCGCTCTAAAATGGGTTGTTTATTGTAAGTTTTTGAGAACTACGGAAACGCGGCGAGCCATAAACGAAATAATTTACATTTGTCGAAAGGCAACTATACTAGATGTACAGACCATACTTCTTCTTCACATACTACATGTTCCTTCAGAGTTTTTTCCATTGTGTTAGTGCTTCGTTTCTCAGTGTTATTCCTGAAGCATTTGCAACTGGTCTACTGGTGAGAAACAAGTACAATATATATGAGTTCGTTCTTTCATTTCCAGTAGAGTTTCCTTTGGTTGTGGTATCTTGCTTGCTGGCTGGCTGTGTGAAATCAGCTTTTCTCAATTTCTGAAAAAAAGAAAAGCCCCCTTTCCCTTCTCTCTTTTGAACTTAAAATGAAAATTTCGACAAAAAAATCTGGATCTATGAAATAGTGAAACTTGTGAAGAAATTAAATATGCCGAGTTACTTTTGGATTGGATTGGATTTTGTGTTTAATGGCGCAAGGACATGGACGGAGATACGGGGGGCGTGGGGGGGCACCCCCCCTAGCGTCAAAGGTGGAGTCGACTGATCTAATGTATATATGTATATATGAATTGACATCATCATCATCTTGTCCCCCCCCCCAGCAATAATGATCGTGCTTCCCCACATTTCCAAGTCTATCTCCGCCTATGCGCAAGGACCAATAAGGTCAAAATGCGCCAAAACAAGTAATTAGATGAAAATAATTCTTGTCATGTCCAGAAAGTAAAACCATGCATGATAAAAAACGTTGCGTGAAACGTAAAACAATGACATCGATTGTAAATAACTATAATTCGTGATTAAAAACCAATCGCTTTGATGAATTTAAAAATACGAGATGCATCGCAAAATGTCACGAAGCGAAAGATGATTCTGGCCAAAAGCGGTCGTAAAATGATGGCGATCATGCGAACAAGTAAAAGCATGAGCAACGATCAATGGACTTTGACAATGTGGGCACTCTGGTTGACTTCTGTAATAACAAATATGATTGCGTGAGGCGACTGTGTCCTATGCGTATATATAACCGGACAAACAGAACTTCCTCCTTTCTGTTAGTCCTGCAGCTCGAACGCCAATGGCCAAGTGTAGGTTTGATAGCATGTAGTTTATTATTAATTTGATTGTTCCAATGATCCTGCCAGCGGCGATGCATTACTTCTCGGAGGGAGTTACTTTTGGAGACGGTTGCAAAAAAAAAAAATAATAATGAAACTAAATCTGTGTAAATATAAACAGTATTGTTCGCAGAAAATCATACAAATTTGTTTTTAATTTTCTTCTTTTTTTGTCATTTGTAAAATAATCGTAAGAATCCTGAAGAGATTCAGGACTCATTCTAAGAGATATACACTATAAAAGTTTTATTAAAGTTCTTTTATAAAACTTGAAAAATACAGCAATAAGGTGATCGATTGCATTTGCTAGAATGTTACCAATGCTCTTATTGGTTGCATTTTCAACTTTTATAAAAACTTTTAACTAACTTTTATAGTGTAATTCCAGCCTTAATCACCAGGTTCAGACGAACAACGCCCCATCAAAATGTAGAACAAACTGAATTTTCACTACCCAAAAACATTTGATGAAACACCACGAGTTTCCTGATGTTCAATTATACGCTTGAAACTGCATGTTAACCACTTGCCTGATTTGCTCGTGTCAGACACGGGCATCCGCTTCTTCCAAAAATGGATTTGCCTGTGTCTCGCACTGGCACCGTAATCCTTGCTAAGGGGAGCTAAGGAGGGGGCTAACTTTTAACGAAAAGTAAAAATTTAACAGAACACTGCATCACTTATCTGCGCCTGCAGATAAGTGACACTAGATGAAGGGAGTATGGACTGCTGTTATAGCGGTATTTGGGATCTCGATAGACCAATTGGTTCTGGTTAATCTTTTACGCTTCTGTTCTGATTTGCCAGTGTTTTTCTGTTTTCGTAATCTTGCCCCTAGAGGGAGCTAATAAAAAGTAAACATTTAACAAAATCTGCACGAACGATATGGCTTCATGCAGCAGCAATATAATGACATCTACAGGGGTTGGACAAAATAATATGACCACCTGTGAAATGAGACAAAATCTTTATTAATAGGCTGTTGGCCCTTCTTTTGCATTAGTTACAGCTTGTATCCGTCATCCGTCGTGGGATGGACGAATACAAATCGTGCACCAAGTCACGGGGATACGTAGACACTCCTCCTGCAAAAAGGTCACTAATTCAGAACGTGCCTTTGGAGGTGGAAACATACTGCGCAGTTTGACCTCCAAAACACCCCACAAAGGTTCAATTATATTAAGATAACGATGATACAGTTATCCCCGAGGATAACTGTATCATCGGCGTAGAAAAGGCTATGAATTGCAGTGTTCGAGTCCAGATAAAAAGCTGGGATATCTGAAGAATTACGTCTATGAATCAATGGGGGCCACATAGAGAGTAAATAGTGTCGGACTAAGGGTTTTTCCCTGCAAAACACCTTTCGTTACTGGGATGCTAGGCGTTAAACTATTAAATGCCTTGACCCTGATATTAGCTCCCGTATACATGCATTTCAATAAACTAATGAATTTTCTGCTGAGACCTAGGTCTTGCAATACTCTCCATAGTATTTGGTGGTTAATAGAATCAAATGCAGCCTTAAAATCAATATATGCGATGTACAATCTACCACCGGGTTTTGATAATTTGCGTTGGATAATGTTATGTGAAATGAAAATTTGATCCGTGCAGGAATATCCTTTACGGAAACCTGCCTGTTCTTCAGGAATTATATTTCGGGTATTTTATATCTACAAAAGAAATTTACATTTTACATCAATTCTGCCTTGATTTCGATCTTCAATAAAACTTGGAAAAAACTAGAATTACATATGGTCTGCAGAAGAGGTGGACGCCTGAAAAAATGTGAACATTGGTATTTTGCTGATAGAGAAATTTCGACAGTGTCACAGTACACTTATTTAGGCCTACCCTTCCAATATACAGGCATGTTTCACTCCGCAAAGCTCCACTTTGTTGCAAAAGCAACATCGGCCAGTAAAGCTGTATGGCCAGTTCTGACCTAGCTGTCAAACTTCCTCTTTGAAAGCAGCTATACAAATACAACACCACAACAGGCAAATTGCCCAACGAGGTGGCTGACTTAAGAACATCATGGATCCCCGAGCCCTTTTTTACCCTACCTACGAGCCCTACCTACTACTGCTGCTATACCACACAACCCCCCGCGGAACCCCCAACGAATCGGTACATGCGGGAATGTGCGTGTACGTGTAGTGAAACCTGGCATGGAGTTTTTTGTTTCTCTGTAATGCTTGTTATGTGTAGTGCTGCCATCTGCCACCAGTTTTTCAAACTATGAGTGAAGTGTTATGATTGAATGATTTTTCGTTGTAGGACTGTTGCTCTCTGTGGCGAGACTTTTTAACGGGGAGATCGGCTCGCATTTGCGCCTTGAAGTTGGGAACCACAGAAAACCAACTTCAGCCGACCACCACTGTGGGGTTCGAACCCGGATCCTCGCATCGCGAGTCCGTCACTATAACCACTCGACCACCACAGCGGCAAAACGCTATTTCAACGCTATTTCAATCATTAATAAGTTCAACAGCATTGTATAGCGCTGAAATTCGGGCTGTTAAATACCAGAGTGACATTGACACTTTGTTTAGTTCTTTTGTCCGTAGATTCTTCACTCTCTCAAAACTGATACCACCTTACATGATTCGCGCTGAACTGGGTTAATCGAGCCTGAGTATCATTATCAAAAAGCACATTTTAAATTTTTGGCTTCGCATTTTGAAAATGAATGAGAAGAGACTCCCAAAGATAAGTTTTCTCAGCCTTTGCGAGAGGGCTAAGCACAACTCAGATTCTAAGTATAATGGGGTTTGCTCTCTCTGGGATATCCTTGATAATGCTGGTTTCTCCTTCCTCAAACTTGAAACTAACTATCTAATTGGTAAATTCCACCTACCATTTATAATATTAAATCTGAAGGATCAAGATGCTCAACATGTTTTATCTCAAATTACTAATTCCGTTCGTTTCCCTCTCTATAAAAATTTAAAAACAAATACAGCTTTGGAGGAATATTTAAATTTTAACCTTGATCTACGCATAAAAAGAGTTCTTATTCAGTTGAGATTCCAGTGCGATGTACTACTTTTGGAGGGAGTGAGGCACCATATTTCATATGAGCGAACTTCCATACATTGCACTTCTGGAGAGTATGAATCCTGGAGACACATCATTATAACCTGCGATAAATATACTGCAATACGAAGTACTGTCTTTGGTAATTCTACTCCTCTCAACCTTGAAAATATTTTGCTTTTCAACGACTACACTACGTGCTTTAATATATACAAATTTATTATACCTGCAATGAAATTAAGAACTTTGTGAATAACTCCTAACTGTAATCGATTTCTCATATGTTTATATTTTTATCCCCATGTCATGTGTCATGTTTAAACTATTTTTCAGTTCTTTTGCCTTTTTCCCCCATCCTTTTCTTCCCCTTAGTTATTTTTTGTGTTTCATATATAATTTTGTGTTATGTAATATCCTTTTTTTGCCACCAATTGTTAAAGGCCAGCGGCCAAAACAATAAGATTGATTGATTGATTGATTGATTAAGATCAGGGAACTGAGCGGGCCACGCGAGGTGTTGCAGTTCATCATCGTGTTCATCAAGCCAGTCTCCAACAATTCCAGCAGTGTGAACGGGTGAATTACATCTTGGAACACAGTTCGAGAATCAAGGAACTAATATTGCATCATTGAATGAAGATGGTCGGCCAGAATACTGACATAAACCGATGCTTTAACCCGCCTATTCAGGACAACAAGTGGGTCGATACCATGGTGAAACATGACGCCCCACAGCATCACTGATCCCCCTCCATGCTTAATAGTAGAAAGGAGACAGTCAACATCATAAGCTTGTGCTGGCGTTCTCCAAACGTAAACACGTCCGTTAATCTGGAATAATGTGAACGACGATTCGTCTGACCAGATGACATTCTACCATTGTTGTTGCGTCCAATTCTTATGTTCGTGACACCATGTTTGTCGTTTCAAGGTATTGCATGGTGGTAATTTTGGAATAGTTGCTCTACCTTGTATATTTGCTGCATGCAGTTCACGGCAGATCGGATAGTTTTTGTCGATACACCTTCCTGTAGATGTGTGTTGATCTCAGATGTTATCTGGGATGCTGTTATCTTGTGCTTTCTGGCCACAATCCGCTTAAAAACCCTTCTGGGTCTATCAGCCATCTTCGACTTTCGGCCACTGTTATGCTTGGTAGATGATGTCTTTCCCTATTTGCTATAGGCTGTTATTACCACCGACACAGTACTTCTCCCGACACCAACAAGGGTGGCCGTTTTCATTACTGTGGTCCCGGCAAGACGAGTTCCAACAATCATGCCTCTTTCGAAATCTGTGAGGTCATCCATAACGAAATTTTAACGCCCCAATATACATCGCAACCGAACGCTATCACTGCTACGACTAGACTGATGTGTGCACATTATCGCCCACTAAGTGGAACTCTTCCACACTAGAGGGCGGGCGTATACGACAGGCTCCCTCGAGTGTTGTTTTTTGCACAGGTGTTCACATTATTTTGTCCAACCCCTGTAGATGCATAATCTTGTAATGTAATTACATAGATACATAATCTCTAGTTCAGTTACATAATCTAAAAACTAGATTATCTATATTTTATGCAAAAAGTTTCAAATAAGAGCTTTTGAAAAAACTAATAATTTCAACTAAAGGTAATAAGAGAACCAAAATTTTTAGATTTTTAAATTAAAAAATCAAGTATGATTTTCTGTAATTGTATTTCTAGTCATAGACATATGAATATAAAATTTAAAAAAAAAATCTGGCAGTTTTTCTGTGCAGAAAAAAATTAAAAACTCGTCAGGCAAGTCTTTAAACCAGAACAAAATAACGAGAATGACATGGTTTTTCTCATCCCAATATATGAGGCAAAAGAACTTTTCCTGGATATGCGGGGTGGAATTCGGAAAGAAAAGTTTACTGGACACCACTTTTGAGACACGACCCTGACTTCCTTATTTCACGCACTGTGGCGTGGGGCTCTGAAGTAGAGGCCTTAGTAGCCTCCCTTAACTTCAGCAAATGCCCCTCCCCAGGTGGGACGGTAGAGAGAGTGACACTGCTTTTTTTCTCAGCCCAATACATAAAATAAATAGACTTTTCCTAGGTATTAAATGGATGTGAACTCGGAAAGAAAAGTCGTCTGGTCTCCGCTGGGAATTAAACCCAGGTTCTCTTGCAATCCGGGCAAGTGCACTACCCATATACACCACGAGAGACACGACTTTGCTTTCCTTATCTATGCACTGTGGTATAATAAGCAGCTAAGCCTCTACTTTACGCCACGTGAAAAAACAAAATAATTATTGCCGTATTTCATTGTTAGCACCCTCTATATCGTACAGCATGTATTGATTCCCATCGGTACTGACAGGGGCGTAGCCAGAAATTTCGTTCGGGGGCGGCCACTTTCATTTTGGGGGGGGGGACCAAAGTGACAGAACAATGGATTTGGCCATCTTTTTCCCTTTTTTCGGTCATTTTCTCACATTTCGGGTGGGGACCAGACCCCCAAGTCCCCCCCCCCTCGCTACGCCCTCGTGTACTGATTAGTATAGCTTATAAGTGGGGGGATAAATCCCTTGCAGCAGGCTCGTGATAAATCTCTGGCACGGATCTAGATTGGTTCTCATCCATGGATCCCACATTGTCATTGTTATCATGCGGTAATAGCTGACTTACATTTGGAAGGCTTCGTTTTCTAGTACGGCTCCACAATCCCTCTCTAGCATCAGGTGCCATCATCAGATATCACTAAAGCATCAAAGTATCGATTAAGTTTGATGATCATGGCTGAATTCTTGATCGAAACTGCATTTTTCCCCTTCAAAAAAATCTTCAGCTGGTGGAACCAGAAAATAGATACCAATGCATCAAAATACTTCTCTGGATGGAAGTGCACAATTAGGCTCTCCAACTTTTGATTCCAGAAGCTGAAGACTTGTGCTTAGAGAGAAATTTCATTTGCCATCAAGAGATTTTGCTTATGTGAATCGCAGCAGCATTGATACAGCTTCTTGAATATAGGCGAAATCTTGATGGCAAATGAAAGGGTCATCTCCATACAATTGCAGCATTGATACAACTTCTTAGCAGCTGAAGACTGTTTGGAGATAGAAAATGAAGTTTCCGGCAAGGACGAATAAATTTACGCGACTTGTCTTCTGTTTATTCAATTGAAGTCCTAAATAGATGAATCACGAATGATGTTGCTCTTAAATTGTAACGCGTTTGTCGTATATGTTTTAAAACATTGAAAACTCTAACATGGACACCATCCAGATAAAAAAAAAAGTAATTCAATGAGTTCATGTACGAAGTACTTTTAATAGTTGCCATGGTTGTATTAGAATAAAATCATTCGAAAGACCCAAAAATGTTGGATTTTGTATAATTTTCGTGGTTACAATATATTGGAGGAGATAATAACCATGATTTTAGCTATTAGAAAAATTACTACAAGGTGCAGAACCTGAAAACAATTTCAAAGTTTTCGAGATCAGATTTCGAAGCAAAGGGAGCAGGGAACGATTTTGGTGTAACTGATGTTGAACGATGGGTATGTACCAAGGCACCCAAACGGTGTGCCGCAGCATCTTATGGTACCATGAGATATTTTGGGGATAAAATTCGAGTGAACACAGTTGTGACACTCTAAGACTTCACAAAGACTCCCAAAGTGACACCCAAAAAGTGCAACATGGTAAATTTAAGTGGCACTGAAGTGTCAAGAAGTTGGCCAACTCCTTTCTGCTCGAGGACCAACATAATCGGCAGCTGCAGCGTCACGGGCCGCACCAGTAAAATAACTCAGAAAACTCACAGATTTGTATACGCCATAAATAATATGGTGAAACACGGTCAATTTAGCCGCTAAAATTCTATTCGGGCTTTGTACGTATTCCCCTCTCCCTTCTCCATAAACTGACTTATATTCATTGTTTATTCGGTTGCGTTCCCAGCAAGCAATGCGTCAAAAATTACAGTTTCTCCTGTAAATTCTTATCACGTGAATCATATTCTTTATCAGTATTTTAGTTTGAAGAAGTGCGAGTCTGTGCAACATTGGCAGGGCTGGTTCTGGACATTTCTCAAGTGTAAGCTAATAATATTTTGGTAATAAAAAATCGCCCCTCCACTTCAGTTGACGCCATAAAAAATCGGCCCTCTTCAGTTGGTGCCTCCTGCGGTCACGTAGTTCGCAGGATTCAAGATCCCGCCCTGGACATTGAATGCCAACAGCCAGTCATGTCAAGATTCAGAAATGAAGGCTTCTCTGTTTTCGCACAAACAATCATCGTGTCCTGGTGTGGAACTCCCTTGATCAATAGCAGAATATGAATCCGACATTGGACGCCAATCTAAGTTGGAATCCACTTCCATAAAAAGGTTCCTTTCAGTCTCACACTGAGCAGCACTTCAAATATTCATTCAGATACAAATACAAAGACTACAACACACAACTTGCCCAACAAGGCGTGAAGAATGCCAATATCAAACTTTGAAAGCAGTTTGCGTGTTCGAAAAGGAAGTATGGTGTGTGTGTGTGTGCGAGCACATAGTAAATTATTTTCGTCACTTGAAATATATGAATGTAAATATGGTATAAGTAGTTAATCAGGAATTCTGCAGGGAACTTATGTTTCAAATAATGATCAGAAATTCAATTTAATTCACAATATTTTTACCTAGTTGCGCCTCCGGCCAGCTATTGCTCATTGAAGGGCGCTAGAAAATATGCATTTAGAATGCTATTATTTTTAATAGTACAGTGAACGTATAAACCTTCTTCAGTTAGAAAAATTAAGTTATTTTTTGACTTTATTTTGGATTCGGGGGGGGGGGAGATTGTGACAAAATAAATACTTTTTTTCAATTTCTCACTGTCTGATCGTAATAAACGCGACAGCATTATTAGTCCGTTAAATCGGAGATGAACGGTAATTTTTCCCTGAGATACTTCAGACACGTTGGGCGCTGTAAATCACTTCTTGTTGCACCCGTCCTTTAACTTATCCATCCTTTGCCCCCGTGGATTTGGTCGGGAATGTCCCGGTCGCGAATAAGTCAGCTTTCCGCAGCAGGATGTCATAGAGAGCATGATTTAAAGTATGTTTCCTCATTGTTAGTATTGTATAACCTTATGAGGTCAACCCATCAATTATTATGATTTTTCTAGGTGCAATGGTTTTTTCTTTTTTTTTTTGCTATATGTCATAGGACAAACACACCTTCTATGAACAAATTTTGCATGTTTGCTGTATATGTGTCAGAATTTACTGCGGACATCATTTTACAATTTTACTTATGTAATTTTCCTGTCGATATTTTTCTTTTTTTTGGCCCAAAAAAAATAATGTTCAGACTTTAGTTTTGGACATGTGTAACTACGTTACATTTACAAATTTTCTTTTAGATCGTTTTTGACGGTACTCTAACGGAATGAATGAAAACCAAACTTTTTTGGTATTATAAACCCTTAAATAACTTTATTTGTTATTCGAAGCACCCAAGACACAAGCAAAATGTTTCAAACGGATAACACGTTATTGAAAATGAGGAAAAATATATATGTATATAATATGACACACACACACACACATCCACACACACAATCAAATAAAAATGTTTTTAACAGTTGAACAGAAATAACAGATCCACTTCACAAAATAATAAATATTCATAATCAATCGAAAAATTTTGTTCCAATATTTGAGAACAATGTTTAATTCGATTGCCCCTCCCGATCTTATTATAAATCGTATTCTGCCATACTTACAATCAAGTGGGATAGGTAAACAAAAATGACCAACAGTATTCCGAAATATTTCGAATATATTCTAATCCCTTTCAATGAAATGACTTATATCACAACTAACGACAGATCACCATACCTAATACAGCATGACAAAAAAAATCGTTCAAAAATTACTTTTTGTTGTGTATAAGAAAAATACAAATACTAAAAAAAAAGTGTAGACAAAAGTTAAAATTATTTATACTTACTTCTTGAATTTTGTATGTTTGTTACATTCATGTTTGGGATGATAGTTTGAATAGCTCTTGATTTCAGACTACACTTAATCAGGAAAATTAGACCAACTTCCATCAAAATAGCAATCATTCGCATTCTGAAATTTTTACATGTTCACGTTTTAGGAAATGAAATATCCAACGAGAGATGCACCGAAAGCAGACTAACCATGAGATATCCAAAGATTATAAGCTATTAGCAGATGTTGATCAAATAACTGAGGAATCACCATTACGAATAAATATGATGCAAAAGTCTTTTCAAAAAGAAAATCTTTCGATACAAAAATCCTAAATGAAGAGTTCTGTATATGAGAGTGCACACGAGTATTTTTCGGGTTACGTGATGTCAGAGCCAATTTGCCGCTCTACGAAAAGTATAAAAACGCATCCCAGCCGAGTTTGAAAGCTTAATGGAAAAGGAAATTCATTCGAAGAAACTTTTGAGACTAATGCATTGAATTTCAGTCAAGTGAACAGTAAATTTGTTTGCTGCATTTTTTTCTCAAAAGAAAAACAAATTTTATTTGAAATCTATCAAGCAATAAAATAGCGGTTGATGTACCTACTTCAAATGGTTTATATTTTCAGAAACGCTCGAGATGAGTTAGTCTAGCTATTCAACGAATCGTGAAAAGTCTTCACGCTTCGTGATGGCACACGTTTTGGGAAAAAGAAAACAAAGGACACGGAACAATGCCGAAGAAGAATATTTAATAATGACAGAAATCCTCACCGATACCTGAAAAACATGAGAAAAAGTTGAAAGAAAAAAGCACTGAAAAAAAATGAACATTGAATTTATTCAGAAGTGATAAAATTATTTTTAAAATACATGAAATGATACAAAAGCTCAACGACTTCCGTAGAATTCCTCACCTTGAATAGTTTGGAATAGTATTTCTTGATATTGTTTTGCCCCGGCTTTCACACGTATTTTTTTCTTGTAGCGAGGGATCCCACATGAAAAGGAGTGGGATCCTTTCTACTTACCAAATTTATTTCTGACTAAATTTATAGTGCACCAAATTTTACAAACAAGGATGGATTTTCGAATTCGTAGATTCCCCTCCCCTCCTGAGGATCCAGGTTCGAACCCCGTTGACGGCACAGTGGTGGTCGGCTGAAGTTGGTTTTCTGCGGTTTTCCAGCTTCGAGGTGCGATGCACAAGCCGGCCTCCCATTTGAAAGTCTTTCCGAAGAGAGCAGGCAGACCAACAACATGGTACTGACATAACATGAAAATTCAAGCATTTCCATCTTTACTTCAGAAAATGGAAGACAGGTGGCAGCACGAACGCAAAACAAGCGCAACTCGACAACATAAATACGTTAGGGCCACACATACACTCACTCAGAACACACATTCCGGCATGTACCGATTCGTTAGAAATTCCGTAGAGCAATGTGTACGAGGTGCATGTACGGTTAAGTAGTAGTAGTAGGTTTCCCCGTAGAGATTTAACGGAATAAAAAAGAAGAGTCACAAACTTTTCCCCACTATATTTCCCATAAACGCTCTCACATATTTTTATTTTTCACAGGTCTCTGCGGTGCTCTCAGTTATCTGCTATGGTTCCCCTTTCACTTAATTTTCAAACCATGGTCCTCTTAGAATACCCCAGGGCCAAAAGAGAATCATATGAATACCGGTTGAGCATCACTGGTTCAGAGCACTGACGCACATCCATCATCAAAATGATCATCTTGGGCAATGATACCCATTTGAAAGCGTTCGTAGAGCTCTGGATGCAATGCTGTAAATCAGTATTTATCAACCTCCGGTCCCTGATATCATTCATACCGGGCCGCGAGTTATTGGCAGTTTTCTTTTTTTCCATTCGTTCGCCGTTAGTCGTGTGTTTGACCGGGCCTTCCACTTAGAAAAATAAATGAACCCGGACCGTGGGCTTCCGAAGGTTGAGAACCACTGCTGTAAATCATCTTTTACTACCACCCTGCTTTTACATTTCATCTGAGGACACAAACCGATGTCCTTGCCTACATCCCTGCTTCCCCAACTAAATCATCTGCAATTGCCAACATAATTGTGAATGGTGTTCTTTACTGAAAAGCATGTTTTGCTGCATTAACTAAATAGCATTTTTTCCCTTAAAGTCAAGGAGAAGTGTGGGTGTTGAAATCTATAAAACAAATTCAAGTATTATTTGTTTGTTATTCTACAGGGTGTTCTGTTAATGGACCGACAAACTCAGAGGGTTGTTAGTAGACATCAAGAGAAACAAAAATTGCAACGGACATGGTGTCGCAAACCACGTTGATCGAGTGAAAATCGCGAAAAAACACGTGCAGGTTTCGATGTCACGCTGGAACGACAAAAAGTACAATAATTTTTTTTTTATTTATTTATTTAATACCACGCTACAGAAAACAATCCAATTAATAACTACAAATAATAACTACAAAAAGATTTATTTGATTAATTATTACAACAGTTGTTGGAAGTGGCGGCCACTGCTGTCATTGCACAGTCTACAGCGACGTAGAAACGATTCCCGGACGCGCTCGAAGATACCAGGTATGCTTTTGATGTCTGCCGCAGCGACGACGATCCGGGCCATGAGATTCTCCGGTGTGTCCACAGGCATCACATAAAAGAGTGATTTAAGGTGACCGCATAGGCTGCTTACGTCAGATATGGTGATCGAACTCACGAACGCATTCAGGGATCAACTGACATCCACCTTTCGTATTCTCTGGACTCAGAGCCTGCATGCGTTTTTCGCGATTTTCACCCTCTCAACGTGGTTTGCGACACCATGTTCCATTGCAATTTTTGTTCCTCTTGATGCCTACTAACGACCCTCTGTATAGACATAACACATAACACCCTGTTTAAACAAATTCAGTACTCAGCAGATGCTATTACTCGCAAAAGAAGACATCTATTGTTAGGCTGGGATTACGCTATAAAAGTTTCATCAAAGCTCATTTATAAAACTTGAAAAATTGAATCAATAAGGTTATTGCTTACATTTACATTACATTGCTTACAGTAAATTCAGCCGATGCTCTCATTGGTTGTATTTTTGAAGTCTTATAAATGAACTTTTATGAAAGTTTTATAGTGTAATCCTGGCCTCAGTGAAATCAACTTTTTCTTCTCAAATACACCAAGGCTGAGATTACACTATACAAGTTTTCTAAAAGTTCTTTTATTAAATTTGAGAAATTAAGCCAATAAGATTATCGGTTGCATTTGCTTGAATGTAACCTATGAGCTTTATTGATTGGATTTTTCAAGTTTTATAAAAGGAATTTTATCAAACCTGACAAATGTAACCAATAAGCACATCTGTTACATTCGAGCGAACTTAACTGATCCGCCTATTGGTTAAATTTTTCAAGTTTTATAAACGAACTTTTATCAAACTTTTATAGTGTAATGCCGGCCTTAGGCCAGTATTACATTATGAAAGTTTTACAAAAGTTCTTCTATAAAACTTGATAATTTTCTTTACCTCTCAAGTTTGATATAGTCTGGAAAAATTCTCATTTCCCAAATATAATGTCAGTTAATATTTACGGGGAGGGGATTATTACATTGTGAGTTTTGTACTTGCCAAAGTTATCAATTTACATTGTGTGTTTTCTGCATACTAAGGTTGTTAATTAGCTTTTTTTTCTGTTATTCATGAATCATTCGTAACCATTATTTTCTGAATGATTTCAAAGCACAATTAGTCATATAGGTCCCACTTGTTCAATTCATTGAGGTAAGTAGCCCTTGGCCAACTAAAAATAAAATTATTCTTTAAAAAGAAACACTGAAGAAAATAAGTTTAAAATATTAGCTCTCTTAAAAGTGAATGATTTGAAAAATGTATTCCCATATTTTCAAGAAGTTTCGTTGCCTTCTCCAACATAGCTGCTAGGTTGAATTTGCACTAATGAAAAAAAAAAAGTGGTTTCACTTACTCAGTGCACTTCATATAGTACGATACTATGCATTATCATCTTCAGGCGCGCTACACTTACACTAGTGTAAATTTTATGCACCATAATACCGGTTAATATGTGTTTATTTTGCCGCTGAATTTCACGAATTTCTTTTTTATTGTTGAATCTCAATTTTTTGGGTATCCGCTGTTTCTTTGTTAAAAAATTAATATATATATCTCTGTATGTCGGAGGTAAAAAGGGTAGCATGTGCCAAAAGGGAAATTTTAAATAATAGCCGTTTAAAGTTTTTTTAGTACGTCTTTCTATGGATTCGCTTGTTTAATAAAGTCAATATCTCTGTTATTTATTGAAATGAGACTTATACACTCATGTCCATAAATTAAGGATAATGCCAGCTCCGGCAAATAAAGGTTCAGAAACAAAACAAACGTTACTTATTCATAAAGCCCATTTATTAAACAAAAGATAAAGCACAAAAACGATGGTGTATGTATGATACCATTCATAAAAA